>NC_137885.1:860000-1100001 GCF_963924005.1 Protomyctophum bolini | reverse complement strand
GGCCTACATATAGGCCCCAGTTTCACAGACTCTCTGACTCACGGTCTGACTCTGCACTTGCTCTGGTAACCTGCACTCTGGTACACAGTAAGTGAGCACAATACTCTGAACTATTCTATCCATTTCCTTTCTTTCTTTCTTTTTGTACTATCTGTTTTGTCTTCTTTCTGTGTTTTAGTTAGCACACTAATCAGACTGTATCTCTGAAACTGAAGAGATCATTAGGACTGATTGCTATCAACTGAGCCATCAACAGCTCATTTGAACTATTAGCTCCACCTACTTTTGTAGAAATTGTCTCTCCAGGCCTACATATAGGCCCCAGTTTCACAGACTCTCTGACTCACGGTCTGACTCTGCACTTGCTCTGGTAACCTGCACTCTGGTACACAGTAAGTGAGCACAATACTCTGAACTATTCTATCCATTTCCTTTCTTTCTTTCTTTTTGTACTATCTGTTTTGTCTTCTTTCTGTGTTTTAGTTAGCACACTAATCAGACTGTATCTCTGAAACTGAAGAGATCATTAGGACTGATTGCTATCAACTGAGCCATCAACAGCTCATTTGAACTATTAGCTCCACCTACTTTTGTAGAAATTGTCTCTCCAGGCCTACATATAGGCCCCAGTTTCACAGACTCTCTGACTCACGGTCTGACTCTGCACTTGCTCTGGTAACCTGCACTCTGGTACACAGTAAGTGAGCACAATACTCTGAACTATTCTATCCATTTCCTTTCTTTCTTTCTTTTTGTACTATCTGTTTTGTCTTCTTTCTGTGTTTTAGTTAGCACACTAATCAGACTGTATCTCTGAAACTGAAGAGATCATTAGGACTGATTGCTATCAACTGAGCCATCAACAGCTCATTTGAACTATTAGCTCCACCTACTTTTGTAGAAATTGTCTCTCCAGGCCTACATATAGGCCCCAGTTTCACAGACTCTCTGACTCACGGTCTGACTCTGCACTTGCTCTGGTAACCTGCACTCTGGTACACAGTAAGTGAGCACAATACTCTGAACTATTCTATCCATTTCCTTTCTTTCTTTCTTTTTGTACTATCTGTTTTGTCTTCTTTCTGTGTTTTAGTTAGCACACTAATCAGACTGTATCTCTGAAACTGAAGAGATCATTAGGACTGATTGCTATCAACTGAGCCATCAACAGCTCATTTGAACTATTAGCTCCACCTACTTTTGTAGAAATTGTCTCTCCAGGCCTACATATAGGCCCCAGTTTCACAGACTCTCTGACTCACGGTCTGACTCTGCACTTGCTCTGGTAACCTGCACTCTGGTACACAGTAAGTGAGCACAATACTCTGAACTATTCTATCCATTTCCTTTCTTTCTTTCTTTTTGTACTATCTGTTTTGTCTTCTTTCTGTGTTTTAGTTAGCACACTAATCAGACTGTATCTCTGAAACTGAAGAGATCATTAGGACTGATTGCTATCAACTGAGCCATCAACAGCTCATTTGAACTATTAGCTCCACCTACTTTTGTAGAAATTGTCTCTCCAGGCCTACATATAGGCCCCAGTTTCACAGACTCTCTGACTCACGGTCTGACTCTGCACTTGCTCTGGTAACCTGCACTCTGGTACACAGTAAGTGAGCACAATACTCTGAACTATTCTATCCATTTCCTTTCTTTCTTTCTTTTTGTACTATCTGTTTTGTCTTCTTTCTGTGTTTTAGTTAGCACACTAATCAGACTGTATCTCTGAAACTGAAGAGATCATTAGGACTGATTGCTATCAACTGAGCCATCAACAGCTCATTTGAACTATTAGCTCCACCTACTTTTGTAGAAATTGTCTCTCCAGGCCTACATATAGGCCCCAGTTTCACAGACTCTCTGACTCACGGTCTGACTCTGCACTTGCTCTGGTAACCTGCACTCTGGTACACAGTAAGTGAGCACAATACTCTGAACTATTCTATCCATTTCCTTTCTTTCTTTCTTTTTGTACTATCTGTTTTGTCTTCTTTCTGTGTTTTAGTTAGCACACTAATCAGACTGTATCTCTGAAACTGAAGAGATCATTAGGACTGATTGCTATCAACTGAGCCATCAACAGCTCATTTGAACTATTAGCTCCACCTACTTTTGTAGAAATTGTCTCTCCAGGCCTACATATAGGCCCCAGTTTCACAGACTCTCTGACTCACGGTCTGACTCTGCACTTGCTCTGGTAACCTGCACTCTGGTACACAGTAAGTGAGCACAATACTCTGAACTATTCTATCCATTTCCTTTCTTTCTTTCTTTTTGTACTATCTGTTTTGTCTTCTTTCTGTGTTTTAGTTAGCACACTAATCAGACTGTATCTCTGAAACTGAAGAGATCATTAGGACTGATTGCTATCAACTGAGCCATCAACAGCTCATTTGAACTATTAGCTCCACCTACTTTTGTAGAAATTGTCTCTCCAGGCCTACATATAGGCCCCAGTTTCACAGACTCTCTGACTCACGGTCTGACTCTGCACTTGCTCGGTAACCTGCACTCTGGTACACAGTAAGTGAGCACAATACTCTGAACTATTCTATCCATTTCCTTTCTTTCTTTCTTTTTGTACTATCTGTTTTGTCTTCTTTCTGTGTTTTAGTTAGCACACTAATCAGACTGTATCTCTGAAACTGAAGAGATCATTAGGACTGATTGCTATCAACTGAGCCATCAACAGCTCATTTGAACTATTAGCTCCACCTACTTTTGTAGAAATTGTCTCTCCAGGCCTACATATAGGCCCCAGTTTCACAGACTCTCTGACTCACGGTCTGACTCTGCACTTGCTCTGGTAACCTGCACTCTGGTACACAGTAAGTGAGCACAATACTCTGAACTATTCTATCCATTTCCTTTCTTTCTTTCTTTTTGTACTATCTGTTTTGTCTTCTTTCTGTGTTTTAGTTAGCACACTAATCAGACTGTATCTCTGAAACTGAAGAGATCATTAGGACTGATTGCTATCAACTGAGCCATCAACAGCTCATTTGAACTATTAGCTCCACCTACTTTTGTAGAAATTGTCTCTCCAGGCCTACATATAGGCCCCAGTTTCACAGACTCTCTGACTCACGGTCTGACTCTGCACTTGCTCTGGTAACCTGCACTCTGGTACACAGTAAGTGAGCACAATACTCTGAACTATTCTATCCATTTCCTTTCTTTCTTTCTTTTTGTACTATCTGTTTTGTCTTCTTTCTGTGTTTTAGTTAGCACACTAATCAGACTGTATCTCTGAAACTGAAGAGATCATTAGGACTGATTGCTATCAACTGAGCCATCAACAGCTCATTTGAACTATTAGCTCCACCTACTTTTGTAGAAATTGTCTCTCCAGGCCTACATATAGGCCCCAGTTTCACAGACTCTCTGACTCACGGTCTGACTCTGCACTTGCTCTGGTAACCTGCACTCTGGTACACAGTAAGTGAGCACAATACTCTGAACTATTCTATCCATTTCCTTTCTTTCTTTCTTTTTGTACTATCTGTTTTGTCTTCTTTCTGTGTTTTAGTTAGCACACTAATCAGACTGTATCTCTGAAACTGAAGAGATCATTAGGACTGATTGCTATCAACTGAGCCATCAACAGCTCATTTGAACTATTAGCTCCACCTACTTTTGTAGAAATTGTCTCTCCAGGCCTACATATAGGCCCCAGTTTCACAGACTCTCTGACTCACGGTCTGACTCTGCACTTGCTCTGGTAACCTGCACTCTGGTACACAGTAAGTGAGCACAATACTCTGAACTATTCTATCCATTTCCTTTCTTTCTTTCTTTTTGTACTATCTGTTTTGTCTTCTTTCTGTGTTTTAGTTAGCACACTAATCAGACTGTATCTCTGAAACTGAAGAGATCATTAGGACTGATTGCTATCAACTGAGCCATCAACAGCTCATTTGAACTATTAGCTCCACCTACTTTTGTAGAAATTGTCTCTCCAGGCCTACATATAGGCCCCAGTTTCACAGACTCTCTGACTCACGGTCTGACTCTGCACTTGCTCTGGTAACCTGCACTCTGGTACACAGTAAGTGAGCACAATACTCTGAACTATTCTATCCATTTCCTTTCTTTCTTTCTTTTTGTACTATCTGTTTTGTCTTCTTTCTGTGTTTTAGTTAGCACACTAATCAGACTGTATCTCTGAAACTGAAGAGATCATTAGGACTGATTGCTATCAACTGAGCCATCAACAGCTCATTTGAACTATTAGCTCCACCTACTTTTGTAGAAATTGTCTCTCCAGGCCTACATATAGGCCCCAGTTTCACAGACTCTCTGACTCACGGTCTGACTCTGCACTTGCTCTGGTAACCTGCACTCTGGTACACAGTAAGTGAGCACAATACTCTGAACTATTCTATCCATTTCCTTTCTTTCTTTCTTTTTGTACTATCTGTTTTGTCTTCTTTCTGTGTTTTAGTTAGCACACTAATCAGACTGTATCTCTGAAACTGAAGAGATCATTAGGACTGATTGCTATCAACTGAGCCATCAACAGCTCATTTGAACTATTAGCTCCACCTACTTTTGTAGAAATTGTCTCTCCAGGCCTACATATAGGCCCCAGTTTCACAGACTCTCTGACTCACGGTCTGACTCTGCACTTGCTCTGGTAACCTGCACTCTGGTACACAGTAAGTGAGCACAATACTCTGAACTATTCTATCCATTTCCTTTCTTTCTTTCTTTTTGTACTATCTGTTTTGTCTTCTTTCTGTGTTTTAGTTAGCACACTAATCAGACTGTATCTCTGAAACTGAAGAGATCATTAGGACTGATTGCTATCAACTGAGCCATCAACAGCTCATTTGAACTATTAGCTCCACCTACTTTTGTAGAAATTGTCTCTCCAGGCCTACATATAGGCCCCAGTTTCACAGACTCTCTGACTCACGGTCTGACTCTGCACTTGCTCTGGTAACCTGCACTCTGGTACACAGTAAGTGAGCACAATACTCTGAACTATTCTATCCATTTCCTTTCTTTCTTTCTTTTTGTACTATCTGTTTTGTCTTCTTTCTGTGTTTTAGTTAGCACACTAATCAGACTGTATCTCTGAAACTGAAGAGATCATTAGGACTGATTGCTATCAACTGAGCCATCAACAGCTCATTTGAACTATTAGCTCCACCTACTTTTGTAGAAATTGTCTCTCCAGGCCTACATATAGGCCCCAGTTTCACAGACTCTCTGACTCACGGTCTGACTCTGCACTTGCTCTGGTAACCTGCACTCTGGTACACAGTAAGTGAGCACAATACTCTGAACTATTCTATCCATTTCCTTTCTTTCTTTCTTTTTGTACTATCTGTTTTGTCTTCTTTCTGTGTTTTAGTTAGCACACTAATCAGACTGTATCTCTGAAACTGAAGAGATCATTAGGACTGATTGCTATCAACTGAGCCATCAACAGCTCATTTGAACTATTAGCTCCACCTACTTTTGTAGAAATTGTCTCTCCAGGCCTACATATAGGCCCCAGTTTCACAGACTCTCTGACTCACGGTCTGACTCTGCACTTGCTCTGGTAACCTGCACTCTGGTACAC
Source organism: Protomyctophum bolini (assembly GCF_963924005.1). Classification (NCBI taxonomy): domain Eukaryota; kingdom Metazoa; phylum Chordata; class Actinopteri; order Myctophiformes; family Myctophidae; genus Protomyctophum; species Protomyctophum bolini. The sequence continues at coordinate 1,094,426 of NC_137885.1, read as the reverse complement.
AGTAAGTGAGCACAATACTCTGAACTATTCTATCCATTTCCTTTCTTTCTTTCTTTTTGTACTATCTGTTTTGTCTTCTTTCTGTGTTTTAGTTAGCACACTAATCAGACTGTATCTCTGAAACTGAAGAGATCATTAGGACTGATTGCTATCAACTGAGCCATCAACAGCTCATTTGAACTATTAGCTCCACCTACTTTTGTAGAAATTGTCTCTCCAGGCCTACATATAGGCCCCAGTTTCACAGACTCTCTGACTCACGGTCTGACTCTGCACTTGCTCTGGTAACCTGCACTCTGGTACACAGTAAGTGAGCACAATACTCTGAACTATTCTATCCATTTCCTTTCTTTCTTTCTTTTTGTACTATCTGTTTTGTCTTCTTTCTGTGTTTTAGTTAGCACACTAATCAGACTGTATCTCTGAAACTGAAGAGATCATTAGGACTGATTGCTATCAACTGAGCCATCAACAGCTCATTTGAACTATTAGCTCCACCTACTTTTGTAGAAATTGTCTCTCCAGGCCTACATATAGGCCCCAGTTTCACAGACTCTCTGACTCACGGTCTGACTCTGCACTTGCTCTGGTAACCTGCACTCTGGTACACAGTAAGTGAGCACAATACTCTGAACTATTCTATCCATTTCCTTTCTTTCTTTCTTTTTGTACTATCTGTTTTGTCTTCTTTCTGTGTTTTAGTTAGCACACTAATCAGACTGTATCTCTGAAACTGAAGAGATCATTAGGACTGATTGCTATCAACTGAGCCATCAACAGCTCATTTGAACTATTAGCTCCACCTACTTTTGTAGAAATTGTCTCTCCAGGCCTACATATAGGCCCCAGTTTCACAGACTCTCTGACTCACGGTCTGACTCTGCACTTGCTCTGGTAACCTGCACTCTGGTACACAGTAAGTGAGCACAATACTCTGAACTATTCTATCCATTTCCTTTCTTTCTTTCTTTTTGTACTATCTGTTTTGTCTTCTTTCTGTGTTTTAGTTAGCACACTAATCAGACTGTATCTCTGAAACTGAAGAGATCATTAGGACTGATTGCTATCAACTGAGCCATCAACAGCTCATTTGAACTATTAGCTCCACCTACTTTTGTAGAAATTGTCTCTCCAGGCCTACATATAGGCCCCAGTTTCACAGACTCTCTGACTCACGGTCTGACTCTGCACTTGCTCTGGTAACCTGCACTCTGGTACACAGTAAGTGAGCACAATACTCTGAACTATTCTATCCATTTCCTTTCTTTCTTTCTTTTTGTACTATCTGTTTTGTCTTCTTTCTGTGTTTTAGTTAGCACACTAATCAGACTGTATCTCTGAAACTGAAGAGATCATTAGGACTGATTGCTATCAACTGAGCCATCAACAGCTCATTTGAACTATTAGCTCCACCTACTTTTGTAGAAATTGTCTCTCCAGGCCTACATATAGGCCCCAGTTTCACAGACTCTCTGACTCACGGTCTGACTCTGCACTTGCTCTGGTAACCTGCACTCTGGTACACAGTAAGTGAGCACAATACTCTGAACTATTCTATCCATTTCCTTTCTTTCTTTCTTTTTGTACTATCTGTTTTGTCTTCTTTCTGTGTTTTAGTTAGCACACTAATCAGACTGTATCTCTGAAACTGAAGAGATCATTAGGACTGATTGCTATCAACTGAGCCATCAACAGCTCATTTGAACTATTAGCTCCACCTACTTTTGTAGAAATTGTCTCTCCAGGCCTACATATAGGCCCCAGTTTCACAGACTCTCTGACTCACGGTCTGACTCTGCACTTGCTCTGGTAACCTGCACTCTGGTACACAGTAAGTGAGCACAATACTCTGAACTATTCTATCCATTTCCTTTCTTTCTTTCTTTTTGTACTATCTGTTTTGTCTTCTTTCTGTGTTTTAGTTAGCACACTAATCAGACTGTATCTCTGAAACTGAAGAGATCATTAGGACTGATTGCTATCAACTGAGCCATCAACAGCTCATTTGAACTATTAGCTCCACCTACTTTTGTAGAAATTGTCTCTCCAGGCCTACATATAGGCCCCAGTTTCACAGACTCTCTGACTCACGGTCTGACTCTGCACTTGCTCTGGTAACCTGCACTCTGGTACACAGTAAGTGAGCACAATACTCTGAACTATTCTATCCATTTCCTTTCTTTCTTTCTTTTTGTACTATCTGTTTTGTCTTCTTTCTGTGTTTTAGTTAGCACACTAATCAGACTGTATCTCTGAAACTGAAGAGATCATTAGGACTGATTGCTATCAACTGAGCCATCAACAGCTCATTTGAACTATTAGCTCCACCTACTTTTGTAGAAATTGTCTCTCCAGGCCTACATATAGGCCCCAGTTTCACAGACTCTCTGACTCACGGTCTGACTCTGCACTTGCTCTGGTAACCTGCACTCTGGTACACAGTAAGTGAGCACAATACTCTGAACTATTCTATCCATTTCCTTTCTTTCTTTCTTTTTGTACTATCTGTTTTGTCTTCTTTCTGTGTTTTAGTTAGCACACTAATCAGACTGTATCTCTGAAACTGAAGAGATCATTAGGACTGATTGCTATCAACTGAGCCATCAACAGCTCATTTGAACTATTAGCTCCACCTACTTTTGTAGAAATTGTCTCTCCAGGCCTACATATAGGCCCCAGTTTCACAGACTCTCTGACTCACGGTCTGACTCTGCACTTGCTCTGGTAACCTGCACTCTGGTACACAGTAAGTGAGCACAATACTCTGAACTATTCTATCCATTTCCTTTCTTTCTTTCTTTTTGTACTATCTGTTTTGTCTTCTTTCTGTGTTTTAGTTAGCACACTAATCAGACTGTATCTCTGAAACTGAAGAGATCATTAGGACTGATTGCTATCAACTGAGCCATCAACAGCTCATTTGAACTATTAGCTCCACCTACTTTTGTAGAAATTGTCTCTCCAGGCCTACATATAGGCCCCAGTTTCACAGACTCTCTGACTCACGGTCTGACTCTGCACTTGCTCTGGTAACCTGCACTCTGGTACACAGTAAGTGAGCACAATACTCTGAACTATTCTATCCATTTCCTTTCTTTCTTTCTTTTTGTACTATCTGTTTTGTCTTCTTTCTGTGTTTTAGTTAGCACACTAATCAGACTGTATCTCTGAAACTGAAGAGATCATTAGGACTGATTGCTATCAACTGAGCCATCAACAGCTCATTTGAACTATTAGCTCCACCTACTTTTGTAGAAATTGTCTCTCCAGGCCTACATATAGGCCCCAGTTTCACAGACTCTCTGACTCACGGTCTGACTCTGCACTTGCTCTGGTAACCTGCACTCTGGTACACAGTAAGTGAGCACAATACTCTGAACTATTCTATCCATTTCCTTTCTTTCTTTCTTTTTGTACTATCTGTTTTGTCTTCTTTCTGTGTTTTAGTTAGCACACTAATCAGACTGTATCTCTGAAACTGAAGAGATCATTAGGACTGATTGCTATCAACTGAGCCATCAACAGCTCATTTGAACTATTAGCTCCACCTACATTTGTAGAAATTGTCTCTCCAGGCCTACATATAGGCCCCAGTTTCACAGACTCTCTGACTCACGGTCTGACTCTGCACTTGCTCTGGTAACCTGCACTCTGGTACACAGTAAGTGAGCACAATACTCTGAACTATTCTATCCATTTCCTTTCTTTCTTTCTTTTTGTACTATCTGTTTTGTCTTCTTTCTGTGTTTTAGTTAGCACACTAATCAGACTGTATCTCTGAAACTGAAGAGATCATTAGGACTGATTGCTATCAACTGAGCCATCAACAGCTCATTTGAACTATTAGCTCCACCTACTTTTGTAGAAATTGTCTCTCCAGGCCTACATATAGGCCCCAGTTTCACAGACTCTCTGACTCACGGTCTGACTCTGCACTTGCTCTGGTAACCTGCACTCTGGTACACAGTAAGTGAGCACAATACTCTGAACTATTCTATCCATTTCCTTTCTTTCTTTCTTTTTGTACTATCTGTTTTGTCTTCTTTCTGTGTTTTAGTTAGCACACTAATCAGACTGTATCTCTGAAACTGAAGAGATCATTAGGACTGATTGCTATCAACTGAGCCATCAACAGCTCATTTGAACTATTAGCTCCACCTACTTTTGTAGAAATTGTCTCTCCAGGCCTACATATAGGCCCCAGTTTCACAGACTCTCTGACTCACGGTCTGACTCTGCACTTGCTCTGGTAACCTGCACTCTGGTACACAGTAAGTGAGCACAATACTCTGAACTATTCTATCCATTTCCTTTCTTTCTTTCTTTTTGTACTATCTGTTTTGTCTTCTTTCTGTGTTTTAGTTAGCACACTAATCAGACTGTATCTCTGAAACTGAAGAGATCATTAGGACTGATTGCTATCAACTGAGCCATCAACAGCTCATTTGAACTATTAGCTCCACCTACTTTTGTAGAAATTGTCTCTCCAGGCCTACATATAGGCCCCAGTTTCACAGACTCTCTGACTCACGGTCTGACTCTGCACTTGCTCTGGTAACCTGCACTCTGGTACACAGTAAGTGAGCACAATACTCTGAACTATTCTATCCATTTCCTTTCTTTCTTTCTTTTTGTACTATCTGTTTTGTCTTCTTTCTGTGTTTTAGTTAGCACACTAATCAGACTGTATCTCTGAAACTGAAGAGATCATTAGGACTGATTGCTATCAACTGAGCCATCAACAGCTCATTTGAACTATTAGCTCCACCTACTTTTGTAGAAATTGTCTCTCCAGGCCTACATATAGGCCCCAGTTTCACAGACTCTCTGACTCACGGTCTGACTCTGCACTTGCTCTGGTAACCTGCACTCTGGTACACAGTAAGTGAGCACAATACTCTGAACTATTCTATCCATTTCCTTTCTTTCTTTCTTTTTGTACTATCTGTTTTGTCTTCTTTCTGTGTTTTAGTTAGCACACTAATCAGACTGTATCTCTGAAACTGAAGAGATCATTAGGACTGATTGCTATCAACTGAGCCATCAACAGCTCATTTGAACTATTAGCTCCACCTACTTTTGTAGAAATTGTCTCTCCAGGCCTACATATAGGCCCCAGTTTCACAGACTCTCTGACTCACGGTCTGACTCTGCACTTGCTCTGGTAACCTGCACTCTGGTACACAGTAAGTGAGCACAATACTCTGAACTATTCTATCCATTTCCTTTCTTTCTTTCTTTTTGTACTATCTGTTTTGTCTTCTTTCTGTGTTTTAGTTAGCACACTAATCAGACTGTATCTCTGAAACTGAAGAGATCATTAGGACTGATTGCTATCAACTGAGCCATCAACAGCTCATTTGAACTATTAGCTCCACCTACTTTTGTAGAAATTGTCTCTCCAGGCCTACATATAGGCCCCAGTTTCACAGACTCTCTGACTCACGGTCTGACTCTGCACTTGCTCTGGTAACCTGCACTCTGGTACACAGTAAGTGAGCACAATACTCTGAACTATTCTATCCATTTCCTTTCTTTCTTTCTTTTTGTACTATCTGTTTTGTCTTCTTTCTGTGTTTTAGTTAGCACACTAATCAGACTGTATCTCTGAAACTGAAGAGATCATTAGGACTGATTGCTATCAACTGAGCCATCAACAGCTCATTTGAACTATTAGCTCCACCTACTTTTGTAGAAATTGTCTCTCCAGGCCTACATATAGGCCCCAGTTTCACAGACTCTCTGACTCACGGTCTGACTCTGCACTTGCTCTGGTAACCTGCACTCTGGTACACAGTAAGTGAGCACAATACTCTGAACTATTCTATCCATTTCCTTTCTTTCTTTCTTTTTGTACTATCTGTTTTGTCTTCTTTCTGTGTTTTAGTTAGCACACTAATCAGACTGTATCTCTGAAACTGAAGAGATCATTAGGACTGATTGCTATCAACTGAGCCATCAACAGCTCATTTGAACTATTAGCTCCACCTACTTTTGTAGAAATTGTCTCTCCAGGCCTACATATAGGCCCCAGTTTCACAGACTCTCTGACTCACGGTCTGACTCTGCACTTGCTCTGGTAACCTGCACTCTGGTACACAGTAAGTGAGCACAATACTCTGAACTATTCTATCCATTTCCTTTCTTTCTTTCTTTTTGTACTATCTGTTTTGTCTTCTTTCTGTGTTTTAGTTAGCACACTAATCAGACTGTATCTCTGAAACTGAAGAGATCATTAGGACTGATTGCTATCAACTGAGCCATCAACAGCTCATTTGAACTATTAGCTCCACCTACTTTTGTAGAAATTGTCTCTCCAGGCCTACATATAGGCCCCAGTTTCACAGACTCTCTGACTCACGGTCTGACTCTGCACTTGCTCTGGTAACCTGCACTCTGGTACACAGTAAGTGAGCACAATACTCTGAACTATTCTATCCATTTCCTTTCTTTCTTTCTTTTTGTACTATCTGTTTTGTCTTCTTTCTGTGTTTTAGTTAGCACACTAATCAGACTGTATCTCTGAAACTGAAGAGATCATTAGGACTGATTGCTATCAACTGAGCCATCAACAGCTCATTTGAACTATTAGCTCCACCTACTTTTGTAGAAATTGTCTCTCCAGGCCTACATATAGGCCCCAGTTTCACAGACTCTCTGACTCACGGTCTGACTCTGCACTTGCTCTGGTAACCTGCACTCTGGTACACAGTAAGTGAGCACAATACTCTGAACTATTCTATCCATTTCCTTTCTTTCTTTCTTTTTGTACTATCTGTTTTGTCTTCTTTCTGTGTTTTAGTTAGCACACTAATCAGACTGTATCTCTGAAACTGAAGAGATCATTAGGACTGATTGCTATCAACTGAGCCATCAACAGCTCATTTGAACTATTAGCTCCACCTACTTTTGTAGAAATTGTCTCTCCAGGCCTACATATAGGCCCCAGTTTCACAGACTCTCTGACTCACGGTCTGACTCTGCACTTGCTCTGGTAACCTGCACTCTGGTACACAGTAAGTGAGCACAATACTCTGAACTATTCTATCCATTTCCTTTCTTTCTTTCTTTTTGTACTATCTGTTTTGTCTTCTTTCTGTGTTTTAGTTAGCACACTAATCAGACTGTATCTCTGAAACTGAAGAGATCATTAGGACTGATTGCTATCAACTGAGCCATCAACAGCTCATTTGAACTATTAGCTCCACCTACTTTTGTAGAAATTGTCTCTCCAGGCCTACATATAGGCCCCAGTTTCACAGACTCTCTGACTCACGGTCTGACTCTGCACTTGCTCTGGTAACCTGCACTCTGGTACACAGTAAGTGAGCACAATACTCTGAACTATTCTATCCATTTCCTTTCTTTCTTTCTTTTTGTACTATCTGTTTTGTCTTCTTTCTGTGTTTTAGTTAGCACACTAATCAGACTGTATCTCTGAAACTGAAGAGATCATTAGGACTGATTGCTATCAACTGAGCCATCAACAGCTCATTTGAACTATTAGCTCCACCTACTTTTGTAGAAATTGTCTCTCCAGGCCTACATATAGGCCCCAGTTTCACAGACTCTCTGACTCACGGTCTGACTCTGCACTTGCTCTGGTAACCTGCACTCTGGTACACAGTAAGTGAGCACAATACTCTGAACTATTCTATCCATTTCCTTTCTTTCTTTCTTTTTGTACTATCTGTTTTGTCTTCTTTCTGTGTTTTAGTTAGCACACTAATCAGACTGTATCTCTGAAACTGAAGAGATCATTAGGACTGATTGCTATCAACTGAGCCATCAACAGCTCATTTGAACTATTAGCTCCACCTACTTTTGTAGAAATTGTCTCTCCAGGCCTACATATAGGCCCCAGTTTCACAGACTCTCTGACTCACGGTCTGACTCTGCACTTGCTCTGGTAACCTGCACTCTGGTACACAGTAAGTGAGCACAATACTCTGAACTATTCTATCCATTTCCTTTCTTTCTTTCTTTTTGTACTATCTGTTTTGTCTTCTTTCTGTGTTTTAGTTAGCACACTAATCAGACTGTATCTCTGAAACTGAAGAGATCATTAGGACTGATTGCTATCAACTGAGCCATCAACAGCTCATTTGAACTATTAGCTCCACCTACTTTTGTAGAAATTGTCTCTCCAGGCCTACATATAGGCCCCAGTTTCACAGACTCTCTGACTCACGGTCTGACTCTGCACTTGCTCTGGTAACCTGCACTCTGGTACACAGTAAGTGAGCACAATACTCTGAACTATTCTATCCATTTCCTTTCTTTCTTTCTTTTTGTACTATCTGTTTTGTCTTCTTTCTGTGTTTTAGTTAGCACACTAATCAGACTGTATCTCTGAAACTGAAGAGATCATTAGGACTGATTGCTATCAACTGAGCCATCAACAGCTCATTTGAACTATTAGCTCCACCTACTTTTGTAGAAATTGTCTCTCCAGGCCTACATATAGGCCCCAGTTTCACAGACTCTCTGACTCACGGTCTGACTCTGCACTTGCTCTGGTAACCTGCACTCTGGTACACAGTAAGTGAGCACAATACTCTGAACTATTCTATCCATTTCCTTTCTTTCTTTCTTTTTGTACTATCTGTTTTGTCTTCTTTCTGTGTTTTAGTTAGCACACTAATCAGACTGTATCTCTGAAACTGAAGAGATCATTAGGACTGATTGCTATCAACTGAGCCATCAACAGCTCATTTGAACTATTAGCTCCACCTACTTTTGTAGAAATTGTCTCTCCAGGCCTACATATAGGCCCCAGTTTCACAGACTCTCTGACTCACGGTCTGACTCTGCACTTGCTCTGGTAACCTGCACTCTGGTACACAGTAAGTGAGCACAATACTCTGAACTATTCTATCCATTTCCTTTCTTTCTTTCTTTTTGTACTATCTGTTTTGTCTTCTTTCTGTGTTTTAGTTAGCACACTAATCAGACTGTATCTCTGAAACTGAAGAGATCATTAGGACTGATTGCTATCAACTGAGCCATCAACAGCTCATTTGAACTATTAGCTCCACCTACTTTTGTAGAAATTGTCTCTCCAGGCCTACATATAGGCCCCAGTTTCACAGACTCTCTGACTCACGGTCTGACTCTGCACTTGCTCTGGTAACCTGCACTCTGGTACACAGTAAGTGAGCACAATACTCTGAACTATTCTATCCATTTCCTTTCTTTCTTTCTTTTTGTACTATCTGTTTTGTCTTCTTTCTGTGTTTTAGTTAGCACACTAATCAGACTGTATCTCTGAAACTGAAGAGATCATTAGGACTGATTGCTATCAACTGAGCCATCAACAGCTCATTTGAACTATTAGCTCCACCTACTTTTGTAGAAATTGTCTCTCCAGGCCTACATATAGGCCCCAGTTTCACAGACTCTCTGACTCACGGTCTGACTCTGCACTTGCTCTGGTAACCTGCACTCTGGTACACAGTAAGTGAGCACAATACTCTGAACTATTCTATCCATTTCCTTTCTTTCTTTCTTTTTGTACTATCTGTTTTGTCTTCTTTCTGTGTTTTAGTTAGCACACTAATCAGACTGTATCTCTGAAACTGAAGAGATCATTAGGACTGATTGCTATCAACTGAGCCATCAACAGCTCATTTGAACTATTAGCTCCACCTACTTTTGTAGAAATTGTCTCTCCAGGCCTACATATAGGCCCCAGTTTCACAGACTCTCTGACTCACGGTCTGACTCTGCACTTGCTCTGGTAACCTGCACTCTGGTACACAGTAAGTGAGCACAATACTCTGAACTATTCTATCCATTTCCTTTCTTTCTTTCTTTTTGTACTATCTGTTTTGTCTTCTTTCTGTGTTTTAGTTAGCACACTAATCAGACTGTATCTCTGAAACTGAAGAGATCATTAGGACTGATTGCTATCAACTGAGCCATCAACAGCTCATTTGAACTATTAGCTCCACCTACTTTTGTAGAAATTGTCTCTCCAGGCCTACATATAGGCCCCAGTTTCACAGACTCTCTGACTCACGGTCTGACTCTGCACTTGCTCTGGTAACCTGCACTCTGGTACACAGAAGTGAGCACAATACTCTGAACTATTCTATCCATTTCCTTTCTTTCTTTCTTTTTGTACTATCTGTTTTGTCTTCTTTCTGTGTTTTAGTTAGCACACTAATCAGACTGTATCTCTGAAACTGAAGAGATCATTAGGACTGATTGCTATCAACTGAGCCATCAACAGCTCATTTGAACTATTAGCTCCACCTACTTTTGTAGAAATTGTCTCTCCAGGCCTACATATAGGCCCCAGTTTCACAGACTCTCTGACTCACGGTCTGACTCTGCACTTGCTCTGGTAACCTGCACTCTGGTACACAGTAAGTGAGCACAATACTCTGAACTATTCTATCCATTTCCTTTCTTTCTTTCTTTTTGTACTATCTGTTTTGTCTTCTTTCTGTGTTTTAGTTAGCACACTAATCAGACTGTATCTCTGAAACTGAAGAGATCATTAGGACTGATTGCTATCAACTGAGCCATCAACAGCTCATTTGAACTATTAGCTCCACCTACTTTTGTAGAAATTGTCTCTCCAGGCCTACATATAGGCCCCAGTTTCACAGACTCTCTGACTCACGGTCTGACTCTGCACTTGCTCTGGTAACCTGCACTCTGGTACACAGTAAGTGAGCACAATACTCTGAACTATTCTATCCATTTCCTTTCTTTCTTTCTTTTTGTACTATCTGTTTTGTCTTCTTTCTGTGTTTTAGTTAGCACACTAATCAGACTGTATCTCTGAAACTGAAGAGATCATTAGGACTGATTGCTATCAACTGAGCCATCAACAGCTCATTTGAACTATTAGCTCCACCTACTTTTGTAGAAATTGTCTCTCCAGGCCTACATATAGGCCCCAGTTTCACAGACTCTCTGACTCACGGTCTGACTCTGCACTTGCTCTGGTAACCTGCACTCTGGTACACAGTAAGTGAGCACAATACTCTGAACTATTCTATCCATTTCCTTTCTTTCTTTCTTTTTGTACTATCTGTTTTGTCTTCTTTCTGTGTTTTAGTTAGCACACTAATCAGACTGTATCTCTGAAACTGAAGAGATCATTAGGACTGATTGCTATCAACTGAGCCATCAACAGCTCATTTGAACTATTAGCTCCACCTACTTTTGTAGAAATTGTCTCTCCAGGCCTACATATAGGCCCCAGTTTCACAGACTCTCTGACTCACGGTCTGACTCTGCACTTGCTCTGGTAACCTGCACTCTGGTACACAGTAAGTGAGCACAATACTCTGAACTATTCTATCCATTTCCTTTCTTTCTTTCTTTTTGTACTATCTGTTTTGTCTTCTTTCTGTGTTTTAGTTAGCACACTAATCAGACTGTATCTCTGAAACTGAAGAGATCATTAGGACTGATTGCTATCAACTGAGCCATCAACAGCTCATTTGAACTATTAGCTCCACCTACTTTTGTAGAAATTGTCTCTCCAGGCCTACATATAGGCCCCAGTTTCACAGACTCTCTGACTCACGGTCTGACTCTGCACTTGCTCTGGTAACCTGCACTCTGGTACACAGTAAGTGAGCACAATACTCTGAACTATTCTATCCATTTCCTTTCTTTCTTTCTTTTTGTACTATCTGTTTTGTCTTCTTTCTGTGTTTTAGTTAGCACACTAATCAGACTGTATCTCTGAAACTGAAGAGATCATTAGGACTGATTGCTATCAACTGAGCCATCAACAGCTCATTTGAACTATTAGCTCCACCTACTTTTGTAGAAATTGTCTCTCCAGGCCTACATATAGGCCCCAGTTTCACAGACTCTCTGACTCACGGTCTGACTCTGCACTTGCTCTGGTAACCTGCACTCTGGTACACAGTAAGTGAGCACAATACTCTGAACTATTCTATCCATTTCCTTTCTTTCTTTCTTTTTGTACTATCTGTTTTGTCTTCTTTCTGTGTTTTAGTTAGCACACTAATCAGACTGTATCTCTGAAACTGAAGAGATCATTAGGACTGATTGCTATCAACTGAGCCATCAACAGCTCATTTGAACTATTAGCTCCACCTACTTTTGTAGAAATTGTCTCTCCAGGCCTACATATAGGCCCCAGTTTCACAGACTCTCTGACTCACGGTCTGACTCTGCACTTGCTCTGGTAACCTGCACTCTGGTACACAGTAAGTGAGCACAATACTCTGAACTATTCTATCCATTTCCTTTCTTTCTTTCTTTTTGTACTATCTGTTTTGTCTTCTTTCTGTGTTTTAGTTAGCACACTAATCAGACTGTATCTCTGAAACTGAAGAGATCATTAGGACTGATTGCTATCAACTGAGCCATCAACAGCTCATTTGAACTATTAGCTCCACCTACTTTTGTAGAAATTGTCTCTCCAGGCCTACATATAGGCCCCAGTTTCACAGACTCTCTGACTCACGGTCTGACTCTGCACTTGCTCTGGTAACCTGCACTCTGGTACACAGTAAGTGAGCACAATACTCTGAACTATTCTATCCATTTCCTTTCTTTCTTTCTTTTTGTACTATCTGTTTTGTCTTCTTTCTGTGTTTTAGTTAGCACACTAATCAGACTGTATCTCTGAAACTGAAGAGATCATTAGGACTGATTGCTATCAACTGAGCCATCAACAGCTCATTTGAACTATTAGCTCCACCTACTTTTGTAGAAATTGTCTCTCCAGGCCTACATATAGGCCCCAGTTTCACAGACTCTCTGACTCACGGTCTGACTCTGCACTTGCTCTGGTAACCTGCACTCTGGTACACAGTAAGTGAGCACAATACTCTGAACTATTCTATCCATTTCCTTTCTTTCTTTCTTTTTGTACTATCTGTTTTGTCTTCTTTCTGTGTTTTAGTTAGCACACTAATCAGACTGTATCTCTGAAACTGAAGAGATCATTAGGACTGATTGCTATCAACTGAGCCATCAACAGCTCATTTGAACTATTAGCTCCACCTACTTTTGTAGAAATTGTCTCTCCAGGCCTACATATAGGCCCCAGTTTCACAGACTCTCTGACTCACGGTCTGACTCTGCACTTGCTCTGGTAACCTGCACTCTGGTACACAGTAAGTGAGCACAATACTCTGAACTATTCTATCCATTTCCTTTCTTTCTTTCTTTTTGTACTATCTGTTTTGTCTTCTTTCTGTGTTTTAGTTAGCACACTAATCAGACTGTATCTCTGAAACTGAAGAGATCATTAGGACTGATTGCTATCAACTGAGCCATCAACAGCTCATTTGAACTATTAGCTCCACCTACTTTTGTAGAAATTGTCTCTCCAGGCCTACATATAGGCCCCAGTTTCACAGACTCTCTGACTCACGGTCTGACTCTGCACTTGCTCTGGTAACCTGCACTCTGGTACACAGTAAGTGAGCACAATACTCTGAACTATTCTATCCATTTCCTTTCTTTCTTTCTTTTTGTACTATCTGTTTTGTCTTCTTTCTGTGTTTTAGTTAGCACACTAATCAGACTGTATCTCTGAAACTGAAGAGATCATTAGGACTGATTGCTATCAACTGAGCCATCAACAGCTCATTTGAACTATTAGCTCCACCTACTTTTGTAGAAATTGTCTCTCCAGGCCTACATATAGGCCCCAGTTTCACAGACTCTCTGACTCACGGTCTGACTCTGCACTTGCTCTGGTAACCTGCACTCTGGTACACAGTAAGTGAGCACAATACTCTGAACTATTCTATCCATTTCCTTTCTTTCTTTCTTTTTGTACTATCTGTTTTGTCTTCTTTCTGTGTTTTAGTTAGCACACTAATCAGACTGTATCTCTGAAACTGAAGAGATCATTAGGACTGATTGCTATCAACTGAGCCATCAACAGCTCATTTGAACTATTAGCTCCACCTACTTTTGTAGAAATTGTCTCTCCAGGCCTACATATAGGCCCCAGTTTCACAGACTCTCTGACTCACGGTCTGACTCTGCACTTGCTCTGGTAACCTGCACTCTGGTACACAGTAAGTGAGCACAATACTCTGAACTATTCTATCCATTTCCTTTCTTTCTTTCTTTTTGTACTATCTGTTTTGTCTTCTTTCTGTGTTTTAGTTAGCACACTAATCAGACTGTATCTCTGAAACTGAAGAGATCATTAGGACTGATTGCTATCAACTGAGCCATCAACAGCTCATTTGAACTATTAGCTCCACCTACTTTTGTAGAAATTGTCTCTCCAGGCCTACATATAGGCCCCAGTTTCACAGACTCTCTGACTCACGGTCTGACTCTGCACTTGCTCTGGTAACCTGCACTCTGGTACACAGTAAGTGAGCACAATACTCTGAACTATTCTATCCATTTCCTTTCTTTCTTTCTTTTTGTACTATCTGTTTTGTCTTCTTTCTGTGTTTTAGTTAGCACACTAATCAGACTGTATCTCTGAAACTGAAGAGATCATTAGGACTGATTGCTATCAACTGAGCCATCAACAGCTCATTTGAACTATTAGCTCCACCTACTTTTGTAGAAATTGTCTCTCCAGGCCTACATATAGGCCCCAGTTTCACAGACTCTCTGACTCACGGTCTGACTCTGCACTTGCTCTGGTAACCTGCACTCTGGTACACAGTAAGTGAGCACAATACTCTGAACTATTCTATCCATTTCCTTTCTTTCTTTCTTTTTGTACTATCTGTTTTGTCTTCTTTCTGTGTTTTAGTTAGCACACTAATCAGACTGTATCTCTGAAACTGAAGAGATCATTAGGACTGATTGCTATCAACTGAGCCATCAACAGCTCATTTGAACTATTAGCTCCACCTACTTTTGTAGAAATTGTCTCTCCAGGCCTACATATAGGCCCCAGTTTCACAGACTCTCTGACTCACGGTCTGACTCTGCACTTGCTCTGGTAACCTGCACTCTGGTACACAGTAAGTGAGCACAATACTCTGAACTATTCTATCCATTTCCTTTCTTTCTTTCTTTTTGTACTATCTGTTTTGTCTTCTTTCTGTGTTTTAGTTAGCACACTAATCAGACTGTATCTCTGAAACTGAAGAGATCATTAGGACTGATTGCTATCAACTGAGCCATCAACAGCTCATTTGAACTATTAGCTCCACCTACTTTTGTAGAAATTGTCTCTCCAGGCCTACATATAGGCCCCAGTTTCACAGACTCTCTGACTCACGGTCTGACTCTGCACTTGCTCTGGTAACCTGCACTCTGGTACACAGTAAGTGAGCACAATACTCTGAACTATTCTATCCATTTCCTTTCTTTCTTTCTTTTTGTACTATCTGTTTTGTCTTCTTTCTGTGTTTTAGTTAGCACACTAATCAGACTGTATCTCTGAAACTGAAGAGATCATTAGGACTGATTGCTATCAACTGAGCCATCAACAGCTCATTTGAACTATTAGCTCCACCTACTTTTGTAGAAATTGTCTCTCCAGGCCTACATATAGGCCCCAGTTTCACAGACTCTCTGACTCACGGTCTGACTCTGCACTTGCTCTGGTAACCTGCACTCTGGTACACAGTAAGTGAGCACAATACTCTGAACTATTCTATCCATTTCCTTTCTTTCTTTCTTTTTGTACTATCTGTTTTGTCTTCTTTCTGTGTTTTAGTTAGCACACTAATCAGACTGTATCTCTGAAACTGAAGAGATCATTAGGACTGATTGCTATCAACTGAGCCATCAACAGCTCATTTGAACTATTAGCTCCACCTACTTTTGTAGAAATTGTCTCTCCAGGCCTACATATAGGCCCCAGTTTCACAGACTCTCTGACTCACGGTCTGACTCTGCACTTGCTCTGGTAACCTGCACTCTGGTACACAGTAAGTGAGCACAATACTCTGAACTATTCTATCCATTTCCTTTCTTTCTTTCTTTTTGTACTATCTGTTTTGTCTTCTTTCTGTGTTTTAGTTAGCACACTAATCAGACTGTATCTCTGAAACTGAAGAGATCATTAGGACTGATTGCTATCAACTGAGCCATCAACAGCTCATTTGAACTATTAGCTCCACCTACTTTTGTAGAAATTGTCTCTCCAGGCCTACATATAGGCCCCAGTTTCACAGACTCTCTGACTCACGGTCTGACTCTGCACTTGCTCTGGTAACCTGCACTCTGGTACACAGTAAGTGAGCACAATACTCTGAACTATTCTATCCATTTCCTTTCTTTCTTTCTTTTTGTACTATCTGTTTTGTCTTCTTTCTGTGTTTTAGTTAGCACACTAATCAGACTGTATCTCTGAAACTGAAGAGATCATTAGGACTGATTGCTATCAACTGAGCCATCAACAGCTCATTTGAACTATTAGCTCCACCTACTTTTGTAGAAATTGTCTCTCCAGGCCTACATATAGGCCCCAGTTTCACAGACTCTCTGACTCACGGTCTGACTCTGCACTTGCTCTGGTAACCTGCACTCTGGTACACAGTAAGTGAGCACAATACTCTGAACTATTCTATCCATTTCCTTTCTTTCTTTCTTTTTGTACTATCTGTTTTGTCTTCTTTCTGTGTTTTAGTTAGCACACTAATCAGACTGTATCTCTGAAACTGAAGAGATCATTAGGACTGATTGCTATCAACTGAGCCATCAACAGCTCATTTGAACTATTAGCTCCACCTACTTTTGTAGAAATTGTCTCTCCAGGCCTACATATAGGCCCCAGTTTCACAGACTCTCTGACTCACGGTCTGACTCTGCACTTGCTCTGGTAACCTGCACTCTGGTACACAGTAAGTGAGCACAATACTCTGAACTATTCTATCCATTTCCTTTCTTTCTTTCTTTTTGTACTATCTGTTTTGTCTTCTTTCTGTGTTTTAGTTAGCACACTAATCAGACTGTATCTCTGAAACTGAAGAGATCATTAGGACTGATTGCTATCAACTGAGCCATCAACAGCTCATTTGAACTATTAGCTCCACCTACTTTTGTAGAAATTGTCTCTCCAGGCCTACATATAGGCCCCAGTTTCACAGACTCTCTGACTCACGGTCTGACTCTGCACTTGCTCTGGTAACCTGCACTCTGGTACACAGTAAGTGAGCACAATACTCTGAACTATTCTATCCATTTCCTTTCTTTCTTTCTTTTTGTACTATCTGTTTTGTCTTCTTTCTGTGTTTTAGTTAGCACACTAATCAGACTGTATCTCTGAAACTGAAGAGATCATTAGGACTGATTGCTATCAACTGAGCCATCAACAGCTCATTTGAACTATTAGCTCCACCTACTTTTGTAGAAATTGTCTCTCCAGGCCTACATATAGGCCCCAGTTTCACAGACTCTCTGACTCACGGTCTGACTCTGCACTTGCTCTGGTAACCTGCACTCTGGTACACAGTAAGTGAGCACAATACTCTGAACTATTCTATCCATTTCCTTTCTTTCTTTCTTTTTGTACTATCTGTTTTGTCTTCTTTCTGTGTTTTAGTTAGCACACTAATCAGACTGTATCTCTGAAACTGAAGAGATCATTAGGACTGATTGCTATCAACTGAGCCATCAACAGCTCATTTGAACTATTAGCTCCACCTACTTTTGTAGAAATTGTCTCTCCAGGCCTACATATAGGCCCCAGTTTCACAGACTCTCTGACTCACGGTCTGACTCTGCACTTGCTCTGGTAACCTGCACTCTGGTACACAGTAAGTGAGCACAATACTCTGAACTATTCTATCCATTTCCTTTCTTTCTTTCTTTTTGTACTATCTGTTTTGTCTTCTTTCTGTGTTTTAGTTAGCACACTAATCAGACTGTATCTCTGAAACTGAAGAGATCATTAGGACTGATTGCTATCAACTGAGCCATCAACAGCTCATTTGAACTATTAGCTCCACCTACTTTTGTAGAAATTGTCTCTCCAGGCCTACATATAGGCCCCAGTTTCACAGACTCTCTGACTCACGGTCTGACTCTGCACTTGCTCTGGTAACCTGCACTCTGGTACACAGTAAGTGAGCACAATACTCTGAACTATTCTATCCATTTCCTTTCTTTCTTTCTTTTTGTACTATCTGTTTTGTCTTCTTTCTGTGTTTTAGTTAGCACACTAATCAGACTGTATCTCTGAAACTGAAGAGATCATTAGGACTGATTGCTATCAACTGAGCCATCAACAGCTCATTTGAACTATTAGCTCCACCTACTTTTGTAGAAATTGTCTCTCCAGGCCTACATATAGGCCCCAGTTTCACAGACTCTCTGACTCACGGTCTGACTCTGCACTTGCTCTGGTAACCTGCACTCTGGTACACAGTAAGTGAGCACAATACTCTGAACTATTCTATCCATTTCCTTTCTTTCTTTCTTTTTGTACTATCTGTTTTGTCTTCTTTCTGTGTTTTAGTTAGCACACTAATCAGACTGTATCTCTGAAACTGAAGAGATCATTAGGACTGATTGCTATCAACTGAGCCATCAACAGCTCATTTGAACTATTAGCTCCACCTACTTTTGTAGAAATTGTCTCTCCAGGCCTACATATAGGCCCCAGTTTCACAGACTCTCTGACTCACGGTCTGACTCTGCACTTGCTCTGGTAACCTGCACTCTGGTACACAGTAAGTGAGCACAATACTCTGAACTATTCTATCCATTTCCTTTCTTTCTTTCTTTTTGTACTATCTGTTTTGTCTTCTTTCTGTGTTTTAGTTAGCACACTAATCAGACTGTATCTCTGAAACTGAAGAGATCATTAGGACTGATTGCTATCAACTGAGCCATCAACAGCTCATTTGAACTATTAGCTCCACCTACTTTTGTAGAAATTGTCTCTCCAGGCCTACATATAGGCCCCAGTTTCACAGACTCTCTGACTCACGGTCTGACTCTGCACTTGCTCTGGTAACCTGCACTCTGGTACACAGTAAGTGAGCACAATACTCTGAACTATTCTATCCATTTCCTTTCTTTCTTTCTTTTTGTACTATCTGTTTTGTCTTCTTTCTGTGTTTTAGTTAGCACACTAATCAGACTGTATCTCTGAAACTGAAGAGATCATTAGGACTGATTGCTATCAACTGAGCCATCAACAGCTCATTTGAACTATTAGCTCCACCTACTTTTGTAGAAATTGTCTCTCCAGGCCTACATATAGGCCCCAGTTTCACAGACTCTCTGACTCACGGTCTGACTCTGCACTTGCTCTGGTAACCTGCACTCTGGTACACAGTAAGTGAGCACAATACTCTGAACTATTCTATCCATTTCCTTTCTTTCTTTCTTTTTGTACTATCTGTTTTGTCTTCTTTCTGTGTTTTAGTTAGCACACTAATCAGACTGTATCTCTGAAACTGAAGAGATCATTAGGACTGATTGCTATCAACTGAGCCATCAACAGCTCATTTGAACTATTAGCTCCACCTACTTTTGTAGAAATTGTCTCTCCAGGCCTACATATAGGCCCCAGTTTCACAGACTCTCTGACTCACGGTCTGACTCTGCACTTGCTCTGGTAACCTGCACTCTGGTACACAGTAAGTGAGCACAATACTCTGAACTATTCTATCCATTTCCTTTCTTTCTTTCTTTTTGTACTATCTGTTTTGTCTTCTTTCTGTGTTTTAGTTAGCACACTAATCAGACTGTATCTCTGAAACTGAAGAGATCATTAGGACTGATTGCTATCAACTGAGCCATCAACAGCTCATTTGAACTATTAGCTCCACCTACTTTTGTAGAAATTGTCTCTCCAGGCCTACATATAGGCCCCAGTTTCACAGACTCTCTGACTCACGGTCTGACTCTGCACTTGCTCTGGTAACCTGCACTCTGGTACACAGTAAGTGAGCACAATACTCTGAACTATTCTATCCATTTCCTTTCTTTCTTTCTTTTTGTACTATCTGTTTTGTCTTCTTTCTGTGTTTTAGTTAGCACACTAATCAGACTGTATCTCTGAAACTGAAGAGATCATTAGGACTGATTGCTATCAACTGAGCCATCAACAGCTCATTTGAACTATTAGCTCCACCTACTTTTGTAGAAATTGTCTCTCCAGGCCTACATATAGGCCCCAGTTTCACAGACTCTCTGACTCACGGTCTGACTCTGCACTTGCTCTGGTAACCTGCACTCTGGTACACAGTAAGTGAGCACAATACTCTGAACTATTCTATCCATTTCCTTTCTTTCTTTCTTTTTGTACTATCTGTTTTGTCTTCTTTCTGTGTTTTAGTTAGCACACTAATCAGACTGTATCTCTGAAACTGAAGAGATCATTAGGACTGATTGCTATCAACTGAGCCATCAACAGCTCATTTGAACTATTAGCTCCACCTACTTTTGTAGAAATTGTCTCTCCAGGCCTACATATAGGCCCCAGTTTCACAGACTCTCTGACTCACGGTCTGACTCTGCACTTGCTCTGGTAACCTGCACTCTGGTACACAGTAAGTGAGCACAATACTCTGAACTATTCTATCCATTTCCTTTCTTTCTTTCTTTTTGTACTATCTGTTTTGTCTTCTTTCTGTGTTTTAGTTAGCACACTAATCAGACTGTATCTCTGAAACTGAAGAGATCATTAGGACTGATTGCTATCAACTGAGCCATCAACAGCTCATTTGAACTATTAGCTCCACCTACTTTTGTAGAAATTGTCTCTCCAGGCCTACATATAGGCCCCAGTTTCACAGACTCTCTGACTCACGGTCTGACTCTGCACTTGCTCTGGTAACCTGCACTCTGGTACACAGTAAGTGAGCACAATACTCTGAACTATTCTATCCATTTCCTTTCTTTCTTTCTTTTTGTACTATCTGTTTTGTCTTCTTTCTGTGTTTTAGTTAGCACACTAATCAGACTGTATCTCTGAAACTGAAGAGATCATTAGGACTGATTGCTATCAACTGAGCCATCAACAGCTCATTTGAACTATTAGCTCCACCTACTTTTGTAGAAATTGTCTCTCCAGGCCTACATATAGGCCCCAGTTTCACAGACTCTCTGACTCACGGTCTGACTCTGCACTTGCTCTGGTAACCTGCACTCTGGTACACAGTAAGTGAGCACAATACTCTGAACTATTCTATCCATTTCCTTTCTTTCTTTCTTTTTGTACTATCTGTTTTGTCTTCTTTCTGTGTTTTAGTTAGCACACTAATCAGACTGTATCTCTGAAACTGAAGAGATCATTAGGACTGATTGCTATCAACTGAGCCATCAACAGCTCATTTGAACTATTAGCTCCACCTACTTTTGTAGAAATTGTCTCTCCAGGCCTACATATAGGCCCCAGTTTCACAGACTCTCTGACTCACGGTCTGACTCTGCACTTGCTCTGGTAACCTGCACTCTGGTACACAGTAAGTGAGCACAATACTCTGAACTATTCTATCCATTTCCTTTCTTTCTTTCTTTTTGTACTATCTGTTTTGTCTTCTTTCTGTGTTTTAGTTAGCACACTAATCAGACTGTATCTCTGAAACTGAAGAGATCATTAGGACTGATTGCTATCAACTGAGCCATCAACAGCTCATTTGAACTATTAGCTCCACCTACTTTTGTAGAAATTGTCTCTCCAGGCCTACATATAGGCCCCAGTTTCACAGACTCTCTGACTCACGGTCTGACTCTGCACTTGCTCTGGTAACCTGCACTCTGGTACACAGTAAGTGAGCACAATACTCTGAACTATTCTATCCATTTCCTTTCTTTCTTTCTTTTTGTACTATCTGTTTTGTCTTCTTTCTGTGTTTTAGTTAGCACACTAATCAGACTGTATCTCTGAAACTGAAGAGATCATTAGGACTGATTGCTATCAACTGAGCCATCAACAGCTCATTTGAACTATTAGCTCCACCTACTTTTGTAGAAATTGTCTCTCCAGGCCTACATATAGGCCCCAGTTTCACAGACTCTCTGACTCACGGTCTGACTCTGCACTTGCTCTGGTAACCTGCACTCTGGTACACAGTAAGTGAGCACAATACTCTGAACTATTCTATCCATTTCCTTTCTTTCTTTCTTTTTGTACTATCTGTTTTGTCTTCTTTCTGTGTTTTAGTTAGCACACTAATCAGACTGTATCTCTGAAACTGAAGAGATCATTAGGACTGATTGCTATCAACTGAGCCATCAACAGCTCATTTGAACTATTAGCTCCACCTACTTTTGTAGAAATTGTCTCTCCAGGCCTACATATAGGCCCCAGTTTCACAGACTCTCTGACTCACGGTCTGACTCTGCACTTGCTCTGGTAACCTGCACTCTGGTACACAGTAAGTGAGCACAATACTCTGAACTATTCTATCCATTTCCTTTCTTTCTTTCTTTTTGTACTATCTGTTTTGTCTTCTTTCTGTGTTTTAGTTAGCACACTAATCAGACTGTATCTCTGAAACTGAAGAGATCATTAGGACTGATTGCTATCAACTGAGCCATCAACAGCTCATTTGAACTATTAGCTCCACCTACTTTTGTAGAAATTGTCTCTCCAGGCCTACATATAGGCCCCAGTTTCACAGACTCTCTGACTCACGGTCTGACTCTGCACTTGCTCTGGTAACCTGCACTCTGGTACACAGTAAGTGAGCACAATACTCTGAACTATTCTATCCATTTCCTTTCTTTCTTTCTTTTTGTACTATCTGTTTTGTCTTCTTTCTGTGTTTTAGTTAGCACACTAATCAGACTGTATCTCTGAAACTGAAGAGATCATTAGGACTGATTGCTATCAACTGAGCCATCAACAGCTCATTTGAACTATTAGCTCCACCTACTTTTGTAGAAATTGTCTCTCCAGGCCTACATATAGGCCCCAGTTTCACAGACTCTCTGACTCACGGTCTGACTCTGCACTTGCTCTGGTAACCTGCACTCTGGTACACAGTAAGTGAGCACAATACTCTGAACTATTCTATCCATTTCCTTTCTTTCTTTCTTTTTGTACTATCTGTTTTGTCTTCTTTCTGTGTTTTAGTTAGCACACTAATCAGACTGTATCTCTGAAACTGAAGAGATCATTAGGACTGATTGCTATCAACTGAGCCATCAACAGCTCATTTGAACTATTAGCTCCACCTACTTTTGTAGAAATTGTCTCTCCAGGCCTACATATAGGCCCCAGTTTCACAGACTCTCTGACTCACGGTCTGACTCTGCACTTGCTCTGGTAACCTGCACTCTGGTACACAGTAAGTGAGCACAATACTCTGAACTATTCTATCCATTTCCTTTCTTTCTTTCTTTTTGTACTATCTGTTTTGTCTTCTTTCTGTGTTTTAGTTAGCACACTAATCAGACTGTATCTCTGAAACTGAAGAGATCATTAGGACTGATTGCTATCAACTGAGCCATCAACAGCTCATTTGAACTATTAGCTCCACCTACTTTTGTAGAAATTGTCTCTCCAGGCCTACATATAGGCCCCAGTTTCACAGACTCTCTGACTCACGGTCTGACTCTGCACTTGCTCTGGTAACCTGCACTCTGGTACACAGTAAGTGAGCACAATACTCTGAACTATTCTATCCATTTCCTTTCTTTCTTTCTTTTTGTACTATCTGTTTTGTCTTCTTTCTGTGTTTTAGTTAGCACACTAATCAGACTGTATCTCTGAAACTGAAGAGATCATTAGGACTGATTGCTATCAACTGAGCCATCAACAGCTCATTTGAACTATTAGCTCCACCTACTTTTGTAGAAATTGTCTCTCCAGGCCTACATATAGGCCCCAGTTTCACAGACTCTCTGACTCACGGTCTGACTCTGCACTTGCTCTGGTAACCTGCACTCTGGTACACAGTAAGTGAGCACAATACTCTGAACTATTCTATCCATTTCCTTTCTTTCTTTCTTTTTGTACTATCTGTTTTGTCTTCTTTCTGTGTTTTAGTTAGCACACTAATCAGACTGTATCTCTGAAACTGAAGAGATCATTAGGACTGATTGCTATCAACTGAGCCATCAACAGCTCATTTGAACTATTAGCTCCACCTACTTTTGTAGAAATTGTCTCTCCAGGCCTACATATAGGCCCCAGTTTCACAGACTCTCTGACTCACGGTCTGACTCTGCACTTGCTCTGGTAACCTGCACTCTGGTACACAGTAAGTGAGCACAATACTCTGAACTATTCTATCCATTTCCTTTCTTTCTTTCTTTTTGTACTATCTGTTTTGTCTTCTTTCTGTGTTTTAGTTAGCACACTAATCAGACTGTATCTCTGAAACTGAAGAGATCATTAGGACTGATTGCTATCAACTGAGCCATCAACAGCTCATTTGAACTATTAGCTCCACCTACTTTTGTAGAAATTGTCTCTCCAGGCCTACATATAGGCCCCAGTTTCACAGACTCTCTGACTCACGGTCTGACTCTGCACTTGCTCTGGTAACCTGCACTCTGGTACACAGTAAGTGAGCACAATACTCTGAACTATTCTATCCATTTCCTTTCTTTCTTTCTTTTTGTACTATCTGTTTTGTCTTCTTTCTGTGTTTTAGTTAGCACACTAATCAGACTGTATCTCTGAAACTGAAGAGATCATTAGGACTGATTGCTATCAACTGAGCCATCAACAGCTCATTTGAACTATTAGCTCCACCTACTTTTGTAGAAATTGTCTCTCCAGGCCTACATATAGGCCCCAGTTTCACAGACTCTCTGACTCACGGTCTGACTCTGCACTTGCTCTGGTAACCTGCACTCTGGTACACAGTAAGTGAGCACAATACTCTGAACTATTCTATCCATTTCCTTTCTTTCTTTCTTTTTGTACTATCTGTTTTGTCTTCTTTCTGTGTTTTAGTTAGCACACTAATCAGACTGTATCTCTGAAACTGAAGAGATCATTAGGACTGATTGCTATCAACTGAGCCATCAACAGCTCATTTGAACTATTAGCTCCACCTACTTTTGTAGAAATTGTCTCTCCAGGCCTACATATAGGCCCCAGTTTCACAGACTCTCTGACTCACGGTCTGACTCTGCACTTGCTCTGGTAACCTGCACTCTGGTACACAGTAAGTGAGCACAATACTCTGAACTATTCTATCCATTTCCTTTCTTTCTTTCTTTTTGTACTATCTGTTTTGTCTTCTTTCTGTGTTTTAGTTAGCACACTAATCAGACTGTATCTCTGAAACTGAAGAGATCATTAGGACTGATTGCTATCAACTGAGCCATCAACAGCTCATTTGAACTATTAGCTCCACCTACTTTTGTAGAAATTGTCTCTCCAGGCCTACATATAGGCCCCAGTTTCACAGACTCTCTGACTCACGGTCTGACTCTGCACTTGCTCTGGTAACCTGCACTCTGGTACACAGTAAGTGAGCACAATACTCTGAACTATTCTATCCATTTCCTTTCTTTCTTTCTTTTTGTACTATCTGTTTTGTCTTCTTTCTGTGTTTTAGTTAGCACACTAATCAGACTGTATCTCTGAAACTGAAGAGATCATTAGGACTGATTGCTATCAACTGAGCCATCAACAGCTCATTTGAACTATTAGCTCCACCTACTTTTGTAGAAATTGTCTCTCCAGGCCTACATATAGGCCCCAGTTTCACAGACTCTCTGACTCACGGTCTGACTCTGCACTTGCTCTGGTAACCTGCACTCTGGTACACAGTAAGTGAGCACAATACTCTGAACTATTCTATCCATTTCCTTTCTTTCTTTCTTTTTGTACTATCTGTTTTGTCTTCTTTCTGTGTTTTAGTTAGCACACTAATCAGACTGTATCTCTGAAACTGAAGAGATCATTAGGACTGATTGCTATCAACTGAGCCATCAACAGCTCATTTGAACTATTAGCTCCACCTACTTTTGTAGAAATTGTCTCTCCAGGCCTACATATAGGCCCCAGTTTCACAGACTCTCTGACTCACGGTCTGACTCTGCACTTGCTCTGGTAACCTGCACTCTGGTACACAGTAAGTGAGCACAATACTCTGAACTATTCTATCCATTTCCTTTCTTTCTTTCTTTTTGTACTATCTGTTTTGTCTTCTTTCTGTGTTTTAGTTAGCACACTAATCAGACTGTATCTCTGAAACTGAAGAGATCATTAGGACTGATTGCTATCAACTGAGCCATCAACAGCTCATTTGAACTATTAGCTCCACCTACTTTTGTAGAAATTGTCTCTCCAGGCCTACATATAGGCCCCAGTTTCACAGACTCTCTGACTCACGGTCTGACTCTGCACTTGCTCTGGTAACCTGCACTCTGGTACACAGTAAGTGAGCACAATACTCTGAACTATTCTATCCATTTCCTTCTTTCTTCTTTCTTTTTGTACTATCTGTTTTGTCTTCTTTCTGTGTTTTAGTTAGCACACTAATCAGACTGTATCTCTGAAACTGAAGAGATCATTAGGACTGATTGCTATCAACTGAGCCATCAACAGCTCATTTGAACTATTAGCTCCACCTACTTTTGTAGAAATTGTCTCTCCAGGCCTACATATAGGCCCCAGTTTCACAGACTCTCTGACTCACGGTCTGACTCTGCACTTGCTCTGGTAACCTGCACTCTGGTACACAGTAAGTGAGCACAATACTCTGAACTATTCTATCCATTTCCTTTCTTTCTTTCTTTTTGTACTATCTGTTTTGTCTTCTTTCTGTGTTTTAGTTAGCACACTAATCAGACTGTATCTCTGAAACTGAAGAGATCATTAGGACTGATTGCTATCAACTGAGCCATCAACAGCTCATTTGAACTATTAGCTCCACCTACTTTTGTAGAAATTGTCTCTCCAGGCCTACATATAGGCCCCAGTTTCACAGACTCTCTGACTCACGGTCTGACTCTGCACTTGCTCTGGTAACCTGCACTCTGGTACACAGTAAGTGAGCACAATACTCTGAACTATTCTATCCATTTCCTTTCTTTCTTTCTTTTTGTACTATCTGTTTTGTCTTCTTTCTGTGTTTTAGTTAGCACACTAATCAGACTGTATCTCTGAAACTGAAGAGATCATTAGGACTGATTGCTATCAACTGAGCCATCAACAGCTCATTTGAACTATTAGCTCCACCTACTTTTGTAGAAATTGTCTCTCCAGGCCTACATATAGGCCCCAGTTTCACAGACTCTCTGACTCACGGTCTGACTCTGCACTTGCTCTGGTAACCTGCACTCTGGTACACAGTAAGTGAGCACAATACTCTGAACTATTCTATCCATTTCCTTTCTTTCTTTCTTTTTGTACTATCTGTTTTGTCTTCTTTCTGTGTTTTAGTTAGCACACTAATCAGACTGTATCTCTGAAACTGAAGAGATCATTAGGGACTGATTGCTATCAACTGAGCCATCAACAGCTCATTTGAACTATTAGCTCCACCTACTTTTGTAGAAATTGTCTCTCCAGGCCTACATATAGGCCCCAGTTTCACAGACTCTCTGACTCACGGTCTGACTCTGCACTTGCTCTGGTAACCTGCACTCTGGTACACAGTAAGTGAGCACAATACTCTGAACTATTCTATCCATTTCCTTTCTTTCTTTCTTTTTGTACTATCTGTTTTGTCTTCTTTCTGTGTTTTAGTTAGCACACTAATCAGACTGTATCTCTGAAACTGAAGAGATCATTAGGACTGATTGCTATCAACTGAGCCATCAACAGCTCATTTGAACTATTAGCTCCACCTACTTTTGTAGAAATTGTCTCTCCAGGCCTACATATAGGCCCCAGTTTCACAGACTCTCTGACTCACGGTCTGACTCTGCACTTGCTCTGGTAACCTGCACTCTGGTACACAGTAAGTGAGCACAATACTCTGAACTATTCTATCCATTTCCTTTCTTTCTTTCTTTTTGTACTATCTGTTTTGTCTTCTTTCTGTGTTTTAGTTAGCACACTAATCAGACTGTATCTCTGAAACTGAAGAGATCATTAGGACTGATTGCTATCAACTGAGCCATCAACAGCTCATTTGAACTATTAGCTCCACCTACTTTTGTAGAAATTGTCTCTCCAGGCCTACATATAGGCCCCAGTTTCACAGACTCTCTGACTCACGGTCTGACTCTGCACTTGCTCTGGTAACCTGCACTCTGGTACACAGTAAGTGAGCACAATACTCTGAACTATTCTATCCATTTCCTTTCTTTCTTTCTTTTTGTACTATCTGTTTTGTCTTCTTTCTGTGTTTTAGTTAGCACACTAATCAGACTGTATCTCTGAAACTGAAGAGATCATTAGGACTGATTGCTATCAACTGAGCCATCAACAGCTCATTTGAACTATTAGCTCCACCTACTTTTGTAGAAATTGTCTCTCCAGGCCTACATATAGGCCCCAGTTTCACAGACTCTCTGACTCACGGTCTGACTCTGCACTTGCTCTGGTAACCTGCACTCTGGTACACAGTAAGTGAGCACAATACTCTGAACTATTCTATCCATTTCCTTTCTTTCTTTCTTTTTGTACTATCTGTTTTGTCTTCTTTCTGTGTTTTAGTTAGCACACTAATCAGACTGTATCTCTGAAACTGAAGAGATCATTAGGACTGATTGCTATCAACTGAGCCATCAACAGCTCATTTGAACTATTAGCTCCACCTACTTTTGTAGAAATTGTCTCTCCAGGCCTACATATAGGCCCCAGTTTCACAGACTCTCTGACTCACGGTCTGACTCTGCACTTGCTCTGGTAACCTGCACTCTGGTACACAGTAAGTGAGCACAATACTCTGAACTATTCTATCCATTTCCTTTCTTTCTTTCTTTTTGTACTATCTGTTTTGTCTTCTTTCTGTGTTTTAGTTAGCACACTAATCAGACTGTATCTCTGAAACTGAAGAGATCATTAGGACTGATTGCTATCAACTGAGCCATCAACAGCTCATTTGAACTATTAGCTCCACCTACTTTTGTAGAAATTGTCTCTCCAGGCCTACATATAGGCCCCAGTTTCACAGACTCTCTGACTCACGGTCTGACTCTGCACTTGCTCTGGTAACCTGCACTCTGGTACACAGTAAGTGAGCACAATACTCTGAACTATTCTATCCATTTCCTTTCTTTAGTTTTTTGAAAAATCACACAGGCTGACTGAATATAGCCTAGCGTCCAATCCAAAGACCCGGACATCCAGACACATCGAAGGAGGCCATCCTAGGGGTTCTGTATCAACTTACTTCCTACTATTATGTTATAATTATTAGTTGTACTTTATTATTATTATTATTATTATTATTATTATTATTATCCTTATACCTGTTTAGAATGTGCTTTCCCACCGTCCCTATACTGTCCTCCTCATGTCGCCCTAGACACTACCTCTCCAGTCACAGAGATCCCTCAAATCTCATCTATCCAGCTCGTTCACCCAGTCACCACATTGTGGTGGATGGAGGCCTATGGAACTGCCACGCAGCTACCAAAAAGAATATGCCTGAATTCATTTCAGGCCACGCCTCCCTCAAGTCTCTGCATTTCCTTGCTCTGACTGAAACCTGGATCACCCCAGATAACACTGCAACTCCCGCCGCCCTCTCTGTTTCACACAAGTTCACCCACACCCCTCGCCAAACAGGTACAGGGGGTGGTACAGGGCTACTAACATCCCCCAAATGGAATTTCCGTGTCTTAAATCTCTCTCACCTTTCTCTGTCCACATGTGAATTTCATGCTATCTCAATATCACAGCCAGTCCCCCTCATCCTCATTGTGCTCTACCGCCCTCCAGGAACTCTCGGGAACTTCCTGGAAGAACTAGACTCTCTGATGAGCTCGTTTCCGGAAGATGGCACCCCTCTGATTCTACTGGGTGACTTCAACCTTCCTACCGCAGAGAAGTATCTTCCCGTTACATCCCTTCTGGCCTCATTTGACCTCTCCCTATCTCCCTCCCCTCCCACTCACAAGGCTGGTAATGTTTTGGACCTTGTGTTCTCCAGAGCCTGCTCTCCCTCCACACTCTCTGTTACCCCCTTAATTAGGTCTGACCACCACTTCATAACCTTCTCCCTCTCTCTCTCCACCCTCCCGCCTAAACCTGTTAACCCTCCGAACGTCACCTCCCGACGCAATCTCAAGTCCCTAAACCCCTCCTCCCTCTCATCCTCTATTCTCTCCTCTCTACCCTCCCTGGAGTCCTTCCTCTCCCTCTCACCTGACACTGCAACCTCATCCTTCCTCTCCTCTATCTCATCTGCATTCGACCAACACTGCCCGCTCTCATCCAGGCCAGCTCGCTCATGTCCACCGGCTCCCTGGCTATCTGAAACTCTCAGATCTGAACGAACACCTCTAAGGGCAGCCGAAAGAAAGTGGCACAAGACAAAGCTACCAGATGACCTTTCCCACTTTCACTCACTCCTCTCTGCCTTCGCCCTCTCACTAACCACTGCTAAAACCTCTTTCTACCACACCAAAATCCAATCCTGTACTTCTAACCCCAGGAAGCTCTTCTCCACCTTCTCCTCCCTCCTTAAACCCCCTCCCCCCACTCAACCTGCATCCCTCACTGCTGAGGTTTTTGTCAACTACTTCGAGAAGAAGGTTGATGATATCAGCAGCTCCTTTCCTCCCCTCCCACATAAAGTGGCATCTGACTCAACCAACACTAACCCCAACATACCATGCATGTCCTCCTTCTCTCCTCTTTCCCCAGACGAGGTTCTACAATTAGTGACATCCTCTAGACCTACCACCTGTCCTCTTGACCCTGTCCCGTCTCCAATCTTCCAGACCATCGCACCTGATCTGCTCCCCTTCATCACCTCCATCATCAACACCTCAGTAACCTCAGGCTGTGTCCCATCTGCCCTCAAATCAGCCAGAGTAACACCACTCCTCAAGAAACCAACTCTTGACCCCTCAGATGTCAAGAACTACAGACCGGTATCACTCCTTTCATTTATTTCTAAAACCATTGAACGTGTTGTCTCCAACCAGCTCTCTCTCCATCTCTCACAGCACAACCTGCTGGATCCCAACCAGTCCGGATTTAAGAAGGCCCACTCCACAGAAACTGCCCTGCTGGCAGTCACAGAAGCACTACATGCTGCCCAAGCTGCTTCCCACTCTGCAGTACTGATCCTCCTAGACCTATCGGCAGCATTTGACACAGTGAACCACCAGCTGCTCCTAGACACCCTAGCGGATCTAGGCATCGGTGGAACGGCACTAAAGTGGTTCTCTTCCTACCTCACCGACCGGACCTACCAGGTTTCCTGGAAAGGTCTGTTATCATCCCCCCGAACCCTCCAAACTGGGGTCCCACAGGGATCGGTTCTTGGTCCCCTCCTTTTCTCACTGTACACTAAATCCCTTGGCACTATCATCTCTGCTCACAATATATCCTATCACTGCTACGCCGATGACACACAACTGTTTCTATCCTTCCCCCCCTCTGCCACTCAGGTGGAAGAGCGCATCACCGCATGCCTGGCTGACATCTCACAGTGGATGTCCTCCAACCACCTCAAACTGAACCCAGACAAGACTGAGCTTCTCTTCTTCCCAGCTAAGTCCTGCCCTATGCGGGAGCTAACTATCTCCATAGACAACGCCCTGGTAACGTCTGTCCCAACAGCCAGGAATCTCGGTGTTGTCCTGGACAGTCAGCTCTCGTTCAAAACTCACATCACAGCTGTCACTCGATCCTGTAGGTTCACACTCTATAACATACGACGAATTAGACCGTTCCTCACCCAGGAATCAGCCCAGCTCCTAATCCAGACAACAGTCTTGTCAAAACTTGACTATTGTAACTCCCTCCTTACTGGCCTACCAGCATGTGCACTTAAGCCTCTCCAGCTGATCCAAAATGCTGCAGCTCGCTTGGTCTTCAACCAGCCAAAATTCTCACATGTCTCCCCCCTGCTCCGCTCCCTCCACTGGCTCCCGGTCGCTGCCCGCACAGAATACAAAACCCTGATGCTGGCATTCAAAGCAACCAAAGGTATGGCTCCCCCATATCTTGCAAGTATGATCGAACCCTACAAACCCTCCCGCTCACTCAGATCAGCCAACGCAGGGAAGCTGGAAGTACCCTCACTAAAAACGCCGGGACAACGCTCCACACGTCCCAAACTCTTCTCCCTTCTGGCTCCAAAACTGTGGAATGCACTTCCCATTGCAGTCAGAACTGCAGCATCACTCCCAATCTTCCGCCGCAGTCTGAAAACCCACCTTTTCAGACTCCATCATGGCCCATAGCACTTACCCCACCCCCTTAGATAGCAATTCTAGTAGTCATAGCACGTCATAGTACATATGTGTAGCATAGTAGTATAGATGTATAGCTTATATGTATAGTTTCATTATAGATATTCCACTGTTACTTTCTTAGCTACGCATGTTTCATGATAAATGTCTTTATGTGATGTATTCCCATGCTTTTGTTCTTGCTTAATGTAAGTCGCTCTGGATTAAGAGCGTCTGCTAAATGCCTAAATTGTAAAATTGTAAATTGTAAATTGTACAGTAGACTCCACTGTATGATGAGTAGAGTAGAGTAAACCCAGACCTCTGCAGTGTATTGCCTTGGGCAACAATTTGAATAGGACAGAATACAAACCATGTTGATTGAGTGAATCATTCTTTAACGTTTTGATAGGCCTATAGTACATATCTACCAAATGGACAGGTGTCCCTTTGGATTTGTGCTATGCTTCATTTCCGTGTCTTGCATACTCAGCACAAAAGTGCTTTGATAGGTGGACAGGCCTCCGCAACCAGTACACCCGGACAAGGAGGGCACTGAGAACCCCCAAGAGCGGCAGTGAAGGGAGGGACACCCATAAATGGCATCTGTATGACATTATGTCGTTTCTGGAGCCCCACGTCACGGAGAGAGAAACATCCTCCAATTTCCCATCTCCAAATGGTAAGAGAAATATTTGTTATGACCGTTTTGAGGCAGCACACAACAGGCCAAAGTTTTACAATATATCTTTCAACCTTTATAGACAGCAATCAGCAGCACGGCAGCCAGGACTCCCAGGGGCCCTTCTATGCTGGAAATGCAGGTAATAAATAATACACATGACTCGTGACGGTTTCCAAATTCAACACCAACCCTTAAAGAATTGTACACAATAAATGTTTGGAACTTTTCTCAGATGGAATGCAGCAGCACCCAGCAGGTCACAGCCGCCACCTCTTCCCGGACAGTGGTGAGGCGCATTACTCATGACTGTTAACAAATGCAAGACTTAACACACATTTAGAGCCTTTTTCCTTTTTGTAATTTACTTTTATTTGGGAAAAGAACAGATAAATGCTTGTCACATTACAGTGTTTTGCTTTTCTATTCAGTCTTTGTGCCGAAGAGCCCTCTGCTACATTATTTGTCCTTGTACATACGATAAAGTATCTGCATGTTTTTCAATGGTACCTTCATTTTTGTGTGTGCAAAAACACACCAAATGCACTGCCAAAAAATAAAATGAAATAACACTCTACACCAGGCCTGCAAAAAAGGTAGATCACAATCTCCCAGCAGATCACAAAGGCTGTTCAGGTAGACGACATGCCCTTAAAAATATATAATTTAAATATGGAGAAATACCGGTAGATGTTTTGGCATCTGCTACTTGAAGGTGTCTTGATTGATTTACATCAAAAAGATAAGTAGGTTCAAACCCACATTCCAAAACTGTTTTCAAGAGTGTTGCTTTTGCACACAAACAGTAGCATTACAAAGTTGTATACAAAATAACAATAATACAATTCCATCATCAATTCCACTATTGTCTATATCAGGGGTGCCCACAATTTAACTTGAGAGTATGTCATGTGATCTACCTGCACAGCCCTTGTGATCTACTGGGCACCCCTGGTCTACATGCCAGCATCGCTATTCCAGAAACCCCTCATGTAAAATGTTAAAACTAAATTATTTATATAGTTATATAGTATATAGTTATATACTATTGTGGGGATAATATTTATATAATATAAATATGTATAACTTCTCTAATATATCTGTATATATAATATAGATAATTATTTTGAGGTGGTGCTCTACACAGACATTCACCATGTGGTTGTGAATTTGACTGAACACAGTTCTATCAAAAAGATTAGCATCCCCTCATCTCTAACATCCAGAGCCTTGGTTTTTCTTTTCTGAGCTGGAGAATTTAAAGATTTATCAAATTTGTCGCACACCTTTCGTTAACATGCAATGTATTGTGAACTTGCATTTCCAGAAGACCTTTGTAAAGTCATGAGAGAATCCTAGGATGATTCTAGTTCTAAGCATTTTTAATAGTGCTGATTTTACCTTATCTATGATGACATTTCTGGAAATGTGTTGTAGTTCATGTATTAGTTTTTCTTTTGAATCTTGGAATTATTCTGAACTTCCATTTTCTTTCCCATTTGTTAATAGACAGAAGTCTGCCACCATATCAGGTGCCCAGCTCGCCGTTTCCTGCTGAAAGAGGTAATATATGCATGTTAATCATAACAGTTTACAAACAACACCAATCCAAACCATACAGGTGTACACAATATATGTTTCAATCTAACTTCATAGAAAGAAGTGTGCAGCTTCACCACGTCCTCCACCCCTACATTGATGACAGTGGTAAGAGAATTATGTATATTAGTAATAAGACAACTAATTACAAATTTGACATCAAGCCATAAAGCGGTATTCAATAACATGTTAACCCTTACTTTACAGATGCCACTCAGATTTCCAGTCAGTTTGCTGTTGAAAGGGGTAAAAATAAGACATGCATATTAATCAGAACAAATGTTTACAAGAACAACAAATTCAATAAATGTTTGAACCTTACTTCATAGAAGGGAGCCAGCAGAAGCTTTCTTATTCCTTCGTTGCTCTAAATGTTAAGACATGAAACCTTACTTTAGACTTTATACAATTTCAGAGCCAACTGACACGTGGTCACCAGCGGCTGTGGAGGAGGACCCAGAGTACACACTCGATTTGGGGTTCCTGAATGTACCAGGTAACATGTTGTGATAGTTATCCAAACTAAATTACACTTTGCTAGAGTTTTAGGTTTTAGGGCTTACAATTCCAATAGAAAGGTCTACTGACATGTTTGCAACATTACCTAATAGAGGACGAGCCCAGCCAGTCCCAGTCTCTGCTGGCAGCGCCAGCCTGGGAGAGAGGTCCACAGCCTGCTGAACGTGGTAAGATGTACAGACAAGACATTGACAATTAGAAATGCAACAAAAGAAAATCAAGCTCAATATCATATGATTAAACTTCTTCATAGTTGCCAGTCACAGCACACCTGCTCGCACCAGCCAAGCAGCAGGGCCGAGTTGGTCAGCAGCAGACCACAGACCCACAACCCCTGGACCCGGGTATATGCAGTCCCCAGCTGGTGAAAGTGGTAAGGTGTAAAAGACAGTCATTGACATTTACAAATGCAACAAAAACAATTCAAGCTCAATATCATATTATGATTAAACTTTACTTCCTAGCAGCCTGTTACACAAGACGACGAGGGAGGGGGTCCAGTCAGTCACCAGGCCACAGACTGCCAACAACGGTACCTGGGTACCAGGCAGGTCACCAGCCAGTGATGGCTGAAAGTGGTAAGACATTCCAAATGAAACCATTTCCATTTAAGAATCTAACCCAAAAGCAATTGAAGGTTCATATTGTGATTAAAACTTACTTCATAGTAACAGCCACAGCCAGAGCCAGAGGCAGAGCCAGAGGCAGAGGCAGAGGCAGAGGAGGGTCGGCCAACCAGCAGTGGTCCAGTCCAGTCCAGTCCAGTCATCTGACTGGACCACAGGCTTCTGCAGGGTCAGCCAGTCAGATGACTGGACCACTGGCCTCTGCTGTGGTTGAGCAGAGGCCTGTGCTGCCATCGGCTAGTGGAAATGGTAAGATCTTTAGACAACTCATTGGGATTTGCAAGTCAAACACCAAAAAATACAAGCTCTATATAATGCTATTAAATCTTACTTCATATCAGGCAGTCACACCTACAGGGAGTGGAACCCTGCCACCAGGAACCATCAGGCCAGACCACCCGCCTCTGTTGGTCAACCTATGCCGGTGCAGCCATCACAAGTTGAAAGTGGTAAGATACAGAAAAGCCATAAACATGTGTACAAAGCAAAGACAAAAACAACTCAACCCCAATGTAATATTTGTGTGACTATAGTCAGATTTGACATTGGGTCATTGTGTAATACAATAAAAAAAATCAATTTCAGGTCAATGTAATAAACATGGTTGAACCTTTGTTGAACAGGATCCAGTCAGCAGCAGCAGACGGCCTCTGGGTCTGGGGAGGGAGCAGGGTCAGAGCAGCAGCCCAACGCCTTCGAGCGGGACGTCCTGCACCAGCTCAAGGATGGACGGGACCTGCAACCCGACACACACCATTTTATGTATTTTATTGGCCATGAAATGGACAAGCTGACTCAATCGTCAAAAAACAAACTCCGCATGGCCATTCACATGGCACTGGCGGACGCACAAAACTGCGACCAACGCCAGCCAACGCCATGCAACACGATTGCAGGAAATGGGGAGAGAGATGGGGGGGAAGACACGCAGTAAAGGCCGTCAGGATCGGGAGTCGAGCCCGCGGCACACTGCCAGACTGGATTACCAGCCAAGGTGCCTGGACCACTGAGCCACGGCCATATATTTTTTTTTATGACAATTCCAGACAATTCCAGGTTCCAGTAAATGAGCGATACTTTGCCGCACTACTCCTCCCCCAGAAGTATGTTATACTTTAGCTATTGAAAAGTAGCAGACCTACAAGCTCATAGCGTGGCACTCGGTGCCTCGTATTATTTTTTTGAAAAATCGTGAAAATGTGTTGCAAATCTTTGAATATATATTCTGTCAGAGCGATCGTTTTTAACTCAATCTTTGCTTCATGGGGGGTCCCTGGAACAACATATTTTCAGATGGGGGTCGGCGGCCAATTACATATATTTTTGGGGTCCTTGACATGAAAAACTTTGTCAGTTTTGCCAAAGTATCAAAAAGAAACTTTGGGTTACTTTTGTTTCCCTCTATTAGGGATGAATAATAAGTGGCTCTGGCCGTGTCGAGAGCCTTTTTGTATATTTTGAGGCTATTCTGCCAGTCTATACATGATTCTTTCTGTTTGGTTGAACGCCATTTCTTTTCGAGTTTGCGAGACGTTCGCTTGAGGTTTCTAGTTTCCGAGTTGTACCACGGGGCTAGCCTTTGTTGCTTTATTACCTTCCTTTTCAGGGGAGCAACAGAGTCTAGCGTAGTTTGAAATGAGCATGTGACACTATCAACAAGTTGATCGAGTTGATGAGAACTATATGTGTGAAGGTCCTCTATTTTGTTGAAATATACTGAGTTGATGGCTGATGGAACTATTTCCTTGAATTTGCTTACAGCGCTCTCGGATATACTTCTGCCAAGGACATTTTTGTCCAGTGGTGTATAATCGATCAATGTAAAATCGAAGGTGATCAGATAATGATCAGAGAGATCACGGTTTTCTGGAAAAACTGTGAGGTGCTCTATTGTAATACCATAGACCAGAATGAGGTCAAGGGTATGGTTGTGAATGTGTGTAGGTTTGTCTACACATTGAGAGAAACCGATTGAATCAATCAATGAGATGAACGCTCTATTCAGGCTATCAGTTCCTATGTCCGCGTGAATATTTAGGTCACCAATTATGATGATTTTATTAGACTCGAGAACTAGACTTGATAGAAATTCAGAAAACTCGGATAAAAATTGTGTGTAAGCGCCGGGGGGGGCGGTACACTGTAATGACTATCAGCGGCTGTATTGATTTCCAGCTTGGGTGTGAAAGGTTGAGAATCAAGCTTTCAAATGATTTGTATGTAGCTCTAGCTCTAATTGTTAGGCTTGCATTGAAGATGGCAGCCACTCCACCTCCAGTTTTCCCATTGTCTCTAGGTATATGTGCATTGGTGTGACTTGGTGGGGTGGCTGTATTTAAACTAACATATTCTTGCTCACCCAGCCAAGTTTCAGTCAGAAAAAATAGATCAAGACAATTGTCTGATATGATTTCATTTACTAATGTTCCTTTTTTGCGTAGAGAACTAGAGATCTAATATTTAGAAATCCACATTTGATATTTGTATTTTGTGGTACAACTGTATTGGTTTTGATTTGTATCAAGTTTGTATGTACAGCTCCTATTTCCTTTTGCTTTTGTTTGTGCAGCCTATATGGTTTGTTCAGCCTGTACAGAGGCTGTATAGTTTGTATAGTTCTGATTTGTGGGACAGGTTGGGTAGGCGGCTGCACTGGAGGAAGCTCTCCCCATATAGGCCACGCCCATTTGCGTCTAGATAGATTTCCCGCCCATTTTTTATTTATTTTTGTATGTATTACCATGTTTTTGTTTTTTTCAGAATCAATTCCTATGTTAATGTAACCCTTATTTGACTTTTTTGTCATGAATTAAAAAACGGCAGAGGGGTGGCTAGACATGTATGTGTGTGTGTGTGTGTGTGTGTGTGTGTGTGTGTGTGTGTGTGTGTGTGGGGTTACGCCCTCTGTCCGTAGCCTGAAATGCATGCCTTTTCCTTTTTTTAATGAGCCTATAAGTGACTATTAAATGTACTCACTGTTTTTCTTCACAGATATTTGATAATATCCAAAAACAAAACAACCTTCTGTTGTAGTTTGTCAGTGAAATAATCTTCCACAGGAATAGCCTATTCTGTCAATAGATCCATGGCCTGACCATGTCTCATTTGCATATTTGGTTACGTTTACAATGTCCTGTGGGGAACGCTATCCGGACCAAAAGAAATAAGCAACAATTAAGCATTTGGTCCCTCTCCAGCAAATTTGGAACATATATTCTTTCAAAACAAACGTTTTTAACTCAAATGTTTGCTTCTGGGAGGTCCCTGGAACAACATATTTTGAGATGGGTGTCGGAAGCCAAATACATATAATTCTAGGGGTCGTAGTTTCAGGACCACTGACATAGAAACATAGGTTTTTCATGATTTAGAAAACATTTTGTAGAATCGAGCTGAAGTCTTAATGGGTTCATTTGCAAGGAGTGCACATTATGACAGCACAGTGTCACTGTATCTCACCGAGGCATGGGCAGCTTTATAGCCTGCAGGCTGGAGAAGGCTGTCTGGTACTGGGAGATCCACTGGTCAAGGTCAGAGAGCCTGGAGAAGGCCGTCTGGTACTGGGAGATCCACTGGTCCAGGTCAGAGTACCTGCACACATGTTCACACGTATTTTTATAATCTCTGGACATACAGTAGCATATCTGCAGTGGCTGGGGAGGTGGTATCCAACCACAGCAGTATATCCAATCTTACTAACAGAGTTACACAGGCAGACACATCATTTCCTGACCTTTGCTCTAGAGATCAGGTGGTCTGGTCCCTCCAGGAAGGCCTCCTCTTTGAGCAGCTTGGCCTAGATCTTATCCACTTGGCACATTCTGCAGAGATAGGTGGACATGAATCAAAGACAGCAGATGTACATGTTTGCACTGAGCAATGACAGTGGGGAATGGGAGAATACAGATTATTACATGTTACTAATGCTTTAACAGGGACGTTACCTCGGATGGTAGTTTATTTTGTAGCTGCACTAGGAATCCTTTGGTTTGTCAGCGTGACGTAGGTCAGCTGTGGAAGTAGGAGGAATAGTGTGTAGCTCATGGGGACACTGCTCACTGTAGACTGATCATCAACTTCTCGTGTCAACTCAGCTGTGATGAGGGACTTTGGTATGAGGACGCTTTTGCAAATGTAGTGATATTATTTACCAGTGGCATGGTGTCTGGATAAGAGGAAGAGAAAAATCAATCGCAATGTTAACACACAATCAGAAATGACATGTAACAACTTAGTTCAGGTATATATAAACTTAAAAAGCATGTGTATACTGATTTCAGTGATAAGACAGTATATGTCCAAGCTCAGTGTGTTCAATAATGTCAGTGGGGAGATTGATAATGCATATTACTACATGTTACTACTGCTTCACAGGGACATTTACCTGGGATCATAGTGTCATCTGTCACTGCATATATATTTCCATTGGCCAATCCTACGGTTCACTGCAGCACAACAGTCAGTGTGAGGGGGTGGTCAGGAGGTGTCTATGAACTCCACGTTTAAAGGCTTGAAGGCCATTGGCTGTGATGGAGTCAACTACATGCTCTGGTAGGCTGTTCCACCCACAGACAGCTGTGTGGAGAAAGGTTCTGTCCAATGTGCGTGTATTGGAGCCTAGGGGGGAGGGGGGGGGTGTTGGAGCTGTGCCATATAAGGTGGGTGTTTCGCCATCTGATTTGTGGTGGAGGGAGCATGTCCTGGAGGTCCCTAGGGCAGTGGGGGGGGCATTTTGTAAAGGACTGTAGCAGCAGAAATGTGTCTTCTGTGGCTATGGCTGTCGATGTTGAGTGTTGTACTGGCAGTGTCCTCCTGGTCAACTCAAATTATTTTTATTATTCCTCTGAATATTTTCAAGTAGACTGAGATTTGTAGGTGGAGCACTCATCATGGAGTGAGGCGTACTCCATGACACTGTGGACCTGTAGCTTGTAGACAGTTGCTTGTAACAGTGCTGTTAGCTTCTGACCGGGCCGGATGGAGATTTTGGTCATTTTGGTCTATTTGGTCTATTTTGACTGCAGGATGTCCAGCTCATTTGTGGTGGTCATCCACTGTCAGGTGAAATAAGGGATGTCATGTGTACATTCAATTTCGGGAGGATACCTTTGCGTTTGCATCACATGGGGAGACGGGCACACAGACAGCCATTAAGCAGTCATTAACAGATGTGGGTCAGGATCCAGTCGCATAGAGTTCAAGAATAGTAGGGGCTCAAATTCCTGCTGCAGCCTTCAGATCCTCATTCCCAGCTGTTGTGATGCTCCTGGAATGGCAGCATGTGTCTGGTCCTCCGTAGAGGTGTTGGATCGCACTTCGTCTGGAACCTCCCCCTTGAGCTGTCCGCCATGGGTGACCCTACCAGGAGCAAAGCTCCCGACGGCATAGCTCTCAGGTTCATTGGAACTCACAAGCTTCTCCACCACTACAAGGTGACGATCCAAGGAGAAGACAAATTAAATGGAGAAGAAAATGGAACCTCCCCTTTGACCTTACCGCCATGGGTGACCCTGGACGGCATCGCTCTCAGGTTCATTGGAACTCACAATCTTCAAACTAAAAAGGACAAAAAAGAAGAAAATGGAACCTCCCCTTTGACCTTACCGCCATGGGTGACCCTGGACGGCATCGCTCTCAGGTTCATTGGAACTCACAATCTTCTAACTAAAAAGGACAAAAAAGAAGAAAATGGAACCTCCCCTTTGACCTTACCGCCATGGGTGACCCTGGACGGCATCGCTCTCAGGTTCATTGGAACTCACAATCTTCTAACTAAAAAGGACAAAAAAGAAGAAAATGGAACCTCCCCTTTGACCTTACCGCCATGGGAGACCCTGGACGGCATCGCTCTCAGGTTCATTGGAACTCACAGAGCTGTATTTTGCGTGTCTTAAGTACCAGGTCTTATTCCCTAACTTGAGTAAACTAAAGACCTGGAGGCGTGATCAATGCTCTCTGGCCACTCTGAATAGCCAAATGGCATTGATCACGCCTCCAGGTCTTTAGTTTACTCAAGTTAGGGAATAAGACCTGGTACTACACTGGTAAGACACGCAAAATACAGGCCATAATCTTCAAACTAAAAAAATAATAATAAAGACACAGGGGATTACAAATGGCGCTCTTGCCACGGCACCGCACCGGCTGGAGAGTTAAAGTACTCCCTGAAAGTGTTTTGCACTTGGAGACCATCAAAGTTCCTCCTGACTGCTCCCCCTGCAGCAAGCGACGGCTCCACTGGAGGCATGTGGGCTGCGTCCTGCTGGCCCCAT
The DNA here is from genome assembly GCF_963924005.1 of Protomyctophum bolini. Classification (NCBI taxonomy): domain Eukaryota; kingdom Metazoa; phylum Chordata; class Actinopteri; order Myctophiformes; family Myctophidae; genus Protomyctophum; species Protomyctophum bolini. Next base: position 1,052,574 of record NC_137885.1, on the reverse strand, counting down.
TTGATGAAGTTGTGGAGGACGGTGGTAGCCTTCACAACCTTCTCAGCGTGGTCAGGGTTGAGCTCGATGACTCCGTGGAACACTCTGAACTTCGTCACCAGCACACCAAAGGCACTCTCCACAACATGCCGTGCGCGGGACAGCCGGTAATTGTAAACACGGTGGGTGTCCGTGCGGAGCGACTGACGTGTGTATGGGCGAAGCAGGTTCTGGCGCAGAGGGAAAGCCAAATCCGCCACAAAGGCGTACGGAAGTGGCCCCAGGTGCTCAGCATTTTGGAGCGGGGCATCATCGGGAAGGTCCAGTGTACCCCTCGTCAGAGCCCGCCCAAAATGAGACACTGCAAGTACTCCACCGTCACTGCCACCCCCATACGCACCTACGTCGACCACACGGAACAAGCCAAGAGCATCCACCACAGCCAGCAGGACAATTGAAAAGTGCCCTTTGTAGTTGTGGAAGAGCGATCCTGATCTGTCGGGTGCCTTGATGGCAATGTGTTTGCCATCTATGGCACCCACACAGTGAGGAAAGTGCCACTTCTCACCAAATACATCGGATATAGCCTTCCAATCGTCCTTCTTTGGCACAGGCATGAAGTCCTCAGCCATGGTGTTCCAGATGGCAGCTGCCACAGTGGGCACAATGCCAACCACAGTGGAGCGGCCAACACGGAAACTGTTGGAGATGGCCGGGTAGTTGTGACCAGTGGTAAGATACCTGTAAAATAGGTAGAGACAATAATCACAACGTTAACACACAATCTGAACTGACATGTTACAAGTGATGTTGATAAGATAATGTTAGCTCTGCATTATTAATATTACAGAACCTCAGCATCCATATATACCGGATCTATAATCATAATGGCATTGCTTTAATAGTGGCTCTGGAGAACAATGGCATGGCTGAATGATGAAATCATTTGTTCAAAGGTAGCCCACAGCAACTATTGAGTGCACAAATTAACATCCTTTTCAGATGGTCGACATTTCTGAATTAAAAGTTATATATATAAAAAAAACAGTTTATACATAATGCATCTATAATATGACAGTTTAATGTTTCCCACGACATTCAAATGTTTAACCCATTTAGACCTCTCAAAGGGGTGGCGCCACATTTTTACGATTTAAAAAAAATAGCAGACCTACAAGCTCGTAGCACGCTATGAGCTTGTAGATCTGATATTTTTCAATAGCTAAATTATAACATAATGTTTAAAACACCTAAAGGGGTTCCCGCCCAAAATGGGTTAAGCAGAAGGGGGTTCGAATAGGAAGGAAGACACTGGAGCATCAGACAGTTTGAGAACATTTTGATCATAATAATTATGTATAGGTCACATCTTCGTCATGACCTGACAAAGATGTGCCCTATACTTATCATTTTTTACCTTCACCCTGTGTGTGCATTAAAAAGGGCTTGAACTGTCTGTGATGCTCCAGTGTCTTCCTTCCTATTCAAATGTTTAACTTTGGAATTAAACAGATCTTATATCAGAGTCTGCATACTATTTCAATAGTCCTGAGAATAAATGTCATTTGTCCCAAAGTGACAGTTTGTTTCAAAAAGCTTTATACCATGTTCTAGCATAACGATGCAAAGTGACATAGCTCTGTTTGCAAAATACTGCACCTCCTCCAACTGCATATACTTCCCCCATTTTCACCTTTTTTTAGTGTATTGTGACACTTGCTTTGGCAATGTAAACATTTGTTTTCTCATGCCAATGAATCTCCTTTGAATTGGAATTGGATTATGATCTGTATGATTGCTTTTACAGTGGTGGTTCTCAAAGTGAGAAGTGTGTTGCAAAATGTGTTAATATAGCATCAGAATCACTTGAACGCCTTTAACCCAGCGATTTGCTTTATGTTTTCATTTTTGTAACACAAATCTTGCATGGTAGCCCATGATTGTGATATCGTCCGAATCGGGGGAAAAAACGCTACGAGTCTAATCTTGGGCTACTTGCATGGGGGTTCCCTAGCCCTGGTCCAGTGCGTCATGACGCACTGGACCAGGGGGTTCCCAACACATCTTTTCACAAGGGGATCCTCGGCAGAAAATCATATTAATTAATATGGAGTTTGACATGTTAAAGTGTAAGACCTGCTGCTTTACAGTAGGTAACTATATAAGCTATAAAAAGCCATTTGAACAGAGCTGGACATTTTTATGTTGCCCGCCTGCCTCAAGCAATAGCCAAATAGCCAAAATATAGGATTTTATTTTTATTTTTCATTAGCACTGGATGAGAGCACGGACGTACGCAGCTGCTCATTTTTGTACAGTATGTACAGTACAAGCACTATGCAGCTCTGTAGTGGCCCTCACAGGAAAAAGTTTGGGGACCCCTGGCCTATATAATATTATCTTTCATCCTCACATCCATTTACATTCCTGGTGCTGTTATGATTTCCAGCTTACAGTAACATATTTAAGTCAACATGGCATTCCTTGCTGCACACGTTAGCAGATTGGCGAGTTAACGATGCATTTACTAGGTGGGTAATCAACAAAATGAACGTAACATAGTTACTGTAGTAGTTACCGTAAACAGATAGCAAGACGTTCAGCGGGAGGTATAGCTTCCCTGTAGAAAGTGTCTTGCTTCTGGATGTCTGGAGTCACCCTCGCCAGCAGGAAATCGAATTGTTGGATAGACATCCTGAATTCCTGGTGGAAACGGGTTTCATCCCTCCGTAGCTCCCAATAAAGTTGGTGACCGTCCCCGAGTTGTTTCCGAACTCGGAAGATCGGATCGACCCACACTCGCCTCCTTCTACGGACCGGAGGGGCCATTTGAATCTCCCTCGCTCGTATTCTCTCCTCCTCCTCCTCCTGCCTCAATCTCCTAGCCACAAGCTCTCTCTGGCGCGTCTCCCTCTCCCTCTTTCTCCTCGCCACCAACATCGCCAGGACAAGAGCCCTCTTTCTTCTCCAAAAAACCATTTTTTCACCACACACAACCAACAAGCTACTGTCTCCGGCAGCTAACAGCAGCAACAACAACGCAACACGTGGATCTGTTTCCGCATGTCCTCGCACCGCCCAAGCAGGCACGCACCGCCCAGATTACGCAAAGCATTGTGGTACATTGATGCGGCAAACGACAAGACAGCTGAAACCATAAAACATTGATAAGACGGCTGTCTCAAAGGTGTGACTGCGGCCTAAGACATTGGTGGTGGCTTTGTGATATCCCATGAAGCAAACCCAAATCATTGTAGTTTTTTACTGCTGTATATCATACAAGTCTGCTAACTAATGTCGTATTTCCATTCCATATTACATACTAAAAAACGTAGAACTGTTTCACCTTCAAGTAATACCAGTTGATGGTATGCAACACAATTAGGATTAGATTTTGGATAAGTAATTCTGTCTAGAGAGCATCAGTCAATTATAGAAAGTTCTCCAATTAAGACTGTATTTCGGCCAGGTCAATCAAAGTCAGATGCTTGACATAACCGAGTGTCTTCGAGCAGTTCAATATAGCTCTCTCTCACACTGGGAACATACTTCAACATTTTAGAATGGCAGTCATGTCATGTTCTATTCAGAACTGTGCCTTTATTGTCTGTGTTTTTGCGCCCTCTGGTGGACGTTGGTTAACTGTGGGTTTCCTTGCAAACTAGTTCATTCCCAAGCTAAACATCAGACCATGTGGTCACTGTGCAACTGCTTAGCAACAGTATTCCTTCTCACTTTCTGTTCATGTCTTGGAAAGTATCGTCTTTTTACTGTTCTGTTCTGAATGTGTGTGGAGGGTACACAGATAAACAGACAGCTAACAGTTGACTTGGAGAGACGGTCAGAAGAAGTACCTCTGCATAGAGCTCAACAGCTTTGGCATTCTCTTTTTTTGTTATAACTTTGTTTATTGGTTTTTTCACAGACGCATTATTTAAAGGGACACTTCACCCTTTTTGCAAAAAAATATATGTTAATGACGTTTAGAAGCTTTAGATCACTTACCTGGGGGTATTTATGTGTGTAATATGTGGTTTTAGATATTTTAGATTGTAGCAGTGAGCCTGTTGTCTCTGATGTCATGGACACTGGTCTCACTACCTTCCTGGACTACAATTCCCATAATTCTTTGGTGCACTCACTGCACTGCTCCTCCTTGTGGATAGGGGGGAGAGCTGTCTTAATGAGACAACATGTAGTCCAGGAATGAAGTGAGCCCAGTGTCCATGACATCAGAGACAACAGGCTCACTGCTACAATCTAAAATATCTAAAACCACATATTACACACATAAAGACCCCCAGGAAAGTGTTCTAAAGCTTCTAAACGTCATTAACATATATATTTTTTGCAAAAAGGGTGAAGTGTCCCTTTAAATACAGGAGTTGAAAAATAATAAATGGTGGCATTAACAGCTTCTAACAGCTTTGGCATTCTCAACCTCAGCCAGTGCCACCACAGCATTTTCCAGACAGGGAACCTCTCCACTACGGATGGCTTTCACATATGTCTCTGCCAGCTGACCAAGCACTGTGGAAGATAGAACTATTCAGCAACAAGAACTGCACTCTATCGAGTGCATACTTGCTTGTTGCACACTAGTTGGCCATTTATGGCCTACTAGTGCATGACAGTTTTCATTCTGACCTGAGATCAGATTCTATAAATGTTCTACATCCTGACAGTTTTCTGAAAAAGCTATGATTCTATGTCAGTCGTTCTTTGATTTAAAAAAAATAGCAGATCTACAAAGCTCATAGCGCGTCACCGAGTGGCGCGCTATGAGCTTGTAGATCTGCTATTTTTCAATAGCTGAAGTATAACATAATGCTTAGTTAAAACACCAAAAGGGGTTCCCGTCTAGAATGGGTTAATTTAGCGTCAAACATTTTGCAGGTGTGGAGGATGCACGTGTTCCATTCAGTGTTGTTTTCGTTGACTAAAACTAAGACGAAAAATGTTTCTCGACTACCTTTTTTCACTGAGGAAAGCCAAATGGAAACTAAATTAAAGCTAAGCTATGATGACTAAAACTAAGACTAAATGTTTGACAATTGCGTCAACAGATGAAAACTAGACTAAAATGAAAGGAAGGGACTAGTGGACAAGGGATCCAGTGTAAGTCATTTTAGACTTGGTTGCATGCTGAAAATAGCAGATCTACAAGCTCACAACGCATCAGCAGTCATTACAACGGCGTCAAGGCACGCCAAAATACATTTTAGTTGACTAAATCAACTGTAGATTTAGTCGACTAAATTCTTATGACATTTAGTCAACTAAAACTAGACAATAAAACATTCCAGGTGACTAAAATGTGACTAATGACTAAAACCAAAATCAAAATGTGCTGCTGGTTCCATTCAACTAAGCACTCAGGCTGTTTTCTCTTCATGTGATACACAGTCATAGATCACCACCTTGTGACCTCTTTGAGTATTGCAACCTGCAGCTACCAACCTGACTTGTGCCAACTCTCACACAAAGCCATTCATTCATTGCACTACAGATCATATATTTGAGAACGGTTTTGTATTCTTAAAATATGTGACCGCATCTGACCGAGGCGAGTCATTGACATTTATTTTTATTTTTCGTTTTTTAATTAATGTCATGTGAAAGCAGGGAATCATAGCTTCAAATTGACATTATTGGTGGTTCAGTTTGACCCTCCAGTTTAGGAGATTTGGCTTATAGAGTAATATAATGTCTAGCAGAGAAACAGCGAGTTGAGAAAACAGGCTTGAAAGGTTCACTTCTTGAAACAGGCTTGAAAGGTTCACTTCACTCGAGTCTGTCACTGTGCTATATAAATAAAATGTACTTACTTACAAGTGGCTTACTTGTGTTCGACACAAACCTGCAAAACAAAAGAAAAACAATTCGATTTATGTTAAGTGTCACAAACCAAACCAGCTGCACTGCACTCACACCTGAGCCATTTGTACCCAATGCTCACGTCACAGCCGGTCTAAAGCCCGCAATTACAATAATTGTATGAACTAAAAATAATCTAACCCCTAATCTAAAATGCTTTCCTGGTTTAAAGTTGCTGTTTGTGTGTGTTAACTGGACCCCTGCAAAAATACTTTATAATAAATGCTGTTTACTTAAAAACAATACATTTCTAGGACATCAATACTACTACATCTACTTAAAGCACGTAAAGAGTAACTAGAATTGAATTGAACATGGATACTGAATGCTTCGGAGCGGCGTTTAAAGTTTAAAACACTTTAATATTAATTAAACTTTACGTAACAGAACACATCCAACCCGTGTGGACGGCTAACATCCGTGGCTTTAGGATTAAACACTTTGGGCTGGATTTTGAAGGTGCGTTTTACCATGTGGTAATACATAAATTGGCCTCGCTCTGCGCACAATCGTATTATGAAAGCCTTATCGTCCCGTGTTGAACGCACACACATATGGAATACGACGTTGCTGAATATTTTAGCATTGTGGGAGTGTCCATATGTTAATTATTTTCGCTTTGCGCAATTTGCTATTAAGCCCCTTGACCTGCGCATAACGATTAGACGTGGGTCTAGGCACCTCATAAACGCAAAAATAAAATATAAAGCACTGTTTGATTTTACACTTGAGCGGCTCTGGGACGCTGCTGGAGTGTTGCCAAGTCTGTTTATTATAAGCGGTTTCTTTTTCTGTAAAGTTGCTTGTAAATATTGGTAGTTGTGGTTGCTTTTCTTGTTTCTAAAGGTTTCTCCTAATGTTGTTTAAACCAGTGATCCTCACACAGCACATTCCCATGTCAAGGATCCCCAGATGAATGCATTTGCCCAACTAAGGACGGCTAATACAAAAATGTAATTAAAATTTTACTTTTGAAAATAGCAGATCTACCAGCTCACAATGAATCACATTCATTCATTAAAACTATGAACTCTGACTGCAGGCGGATATATAATGATCATTATAACAATGTGCAAGAAAATATTTAAAAAGATGGAATATTTGTGGACAATCAAAATATGTTTTTTATTTTAATGTGGTGTCATTAAAATTAATCTGGATATAGCAGACTCACTATCTAGAAAATAAAAACATGGCACTTCATTTAAAATAGGTTACAGACCCCTGTTATATGCGCTTATTTTGGGATTATTTTTATAGACCTATTTACTTGTTTCTCTGAGACATGGCAACAGCGTCTTTTTATTGCGTCTTTTTATTAAAATGTTGAGATTAGAAACGGCCATAATTCTTTCATTTCTCAACCTTAAAAAAAAACAAAAACATATCCATAATCCTTGGGAAGTTTGCTTTCATACGCTGTATCACACTCGAGTCAAGTCTTCTTCAATAAAATGCTACGAGCGAAGACCATACCATCACGGGACCATACCGCATCACGGGCATACGCACCAGGCATTCAACTCATTACTCATTTCAAATATAATATAATTATAATTTAAATTAAAATATAATTTTACTGGTGTTTCTCAATAGAAACAACTTATTTTGAGGCATAAAGGTGACAGCATGCAGTGCAATAGGAATAATTAACCCAAATGTGACAAAGTCATATGTCATGTCTTCTATGGTGCCAGCCTGAAGAAATGTAATAATAACGATCCCCAAAGTGCGCATTCCGTATGTGACATCAGCTGACTGGTAAAGAAAATAGTACGGACATGTTGATTGGGTAACTCTCAAACACGCCTTAAACACTCCCATGACTAATTCAAGGCCGTTTTGCGCACTCCACGGGGTGTCGAAAGCGCTTCTTAACATGCTTAAAATTGCAATATGACATACCTCACGCCCCCAGCTCATATTACTGTAATAGGTAAAACGCACCTTCAAAATCTAGCCCTTTGTGTCGTTATTGTGTTCATTTATGGAGATTTACGAGCTGTAGGCCTATAGGCCTACTACAAACTAGCCCTGAAACATGACTGCCATACGAGAGTCATGAATCATGGCTATAACTACAAACAAAACATCTCCATCCAGGGTTTAACACACTACATGATGCTTAGTCCAGTTACCCTGGGTAAACATTGTAGCCTACCTTTCCTTTCCTTACACACATGAATGTATAGCAGGTGCTTTAATTAAGGATACAACTACAAACCCAGTGTGGTTTAAGATTTAACTTTAAGACAACATATCTATTTGGAACAGATGCTGTTTGTTCCTCCAACCTTGGATCAAGACTACCATGTGTTTTATCGAGTAAGCTATGACTTTCACTTCGATAGATATAGGCTATTGGTGTATAAAAAGTTTACTAGTGTTTTTGTGTCTAAAACGTGTCATATTGATGTAAAATAAATCAAACATCAGCTTTTACCTCCTGTGGCGTTTCACTCCAGTACTCCAAACACCAAACTGCTCAACCTGCAGACGCAGAGTGAATTAAGACTAGTAGCATATTCTATAAGAGAGTTGCGACACTAGCGTTGACTCCCATTGTAAAAATGGAATGCGGAAGTGCTCATTCTATCTCAATAGCATAGTTCCAGCCATTGGAGCAACCCGCTTTGCGGCGAGATCAAAGTGGGTCACTACTCCCCTACACTCTGAGTGAATTGATCCCAGGACCCACACTTTGTTTTTCAACTCCTGTGAGTAGCCTAGAAATTAGATGGCTAGTGGTGAAACTTTTTATATTGAATTACATTATAATTCATAAAATAAAAGCTATAGATACATGATAGATAGATAGATACATATAGCCCATATCCCATACATAAAAGTCTATCTATTTTTAGCTTGGGTAAAAAAATAATTAATAATGCTAAAAGATAAATGGTTTTGGACATTAATCATTCAGCAATGATGTGTCTTCTTATAGCTATTATAGGCTTCATCTTCATCTGCTTGTCTTTGGAAACTCTTAAAGTAGGCCTTCAGACACATGTAGTGTCTGCTGATGGACACTAGATGGCGTCCAAACAGCAGCTGATGTACACAGGTTCCATCACTACAGTTCACACAACTTATATCATTTAAAAAATAATGAGGAATTTCTGAAAAGGTTTGAGAGAAAGTCCTTGTTGGCAAGAGAAATTGGTACATTGGTTAAGATCTGTAACCCAATGACTGTTACCAGGCATTATTGAATGAATACTTTATACTCGCGTCATCTCATGAATATGTAAAAATCACACCCGTGTGAACTGAGTGGTGCAACTCCCCTCTCCCCCCCTCCTCTCTCTCTCTCTCTCTCTCTCATCAGCAGGCAACAGTGCAGCACTGTCTCTCTCTGTTTCTGGCACAACAGCGCCCCTACTGGTACTCAGTCATACTGGTGCTCATTAACGTCACAGTCACATAGGTGAACACGGACATTGCTGTTCCTTGGAGTGGTTGCACCACTCAAAAATATGCATCTTTGCACATTGACCATAGAAACTTCAAAATAGCAAAGTATTGACAAAGTAGCCTGATCGTATAGTCCTACATACTTACTTCTAGAAACCCTTCAAACCATCTTACGGTGGACATGTTTGCCTGAAAAGGAATCTTAGTCTATGATCGTTTTAGAAATATAGTGCTTTCAAATTTGAGAAATGTATAATGGAGCTCAGTACCAGTAGGGGCGCTGTTTGCCAGAAACAGAGAGAGAGATAGTATTAATGCTGCACTGTTGCCTGCTAATGAGAGAGAGAGAGAGAGAGAGAGGAGAGGGGCCATACCCTTCCTCAAACTAGGAAGGGTATGGCCTGGTCAGCCTGCAATGACATGCATAAGATCTGGTCATTCCAGCTTAGTAAGATGTTAAAAGTAAAAAATGGCATGACACAAAATCTGTCTTGGAAGAGCCACCCATCGACTAATCTAATATATGGCAACCTTCCCTGTGTTTCTTCACTAATCCGATCCAGAAGAACACAGTTTGTCGTCCACTGCTATACAGAGCTGACAATGAGGTTATATCTTCCCTTCTTCTCTGGAGTCCTGCCTCTTAAGCAGACCAGAGGTAGAAAACTGTCGTTCCCTGATGTCATCGCTAGGGACACATGCATCAGTGAACCATAGCTGTGAACCATCAGTAAAACTATGCCATAACCTAAACCCTGATCTCAGTAAAACTATCTAAACCTAACCTCAAATGCGATGCTTAAACCTGATGAAGTATCTGAAAACAGCGTCTCTGTCTGTACTGTGTGAACGGCGTTGAGGAGCAGACATGAGAAAGAAGTCACGGCACAGCAGTTCTCCAGTCTATTAGTTTTGTATCAAGTTTTACATGCTGAAAGAACAGGCACGTACTGTCTTTGAGACTCCACTAGTCAAAGAACAGGCACTACTGTCTTTGAGACTGTGTGTGACCCTTAGTGACTGGCCGATTGCTTGACTGTGAAAGACCTATGCAACAACATAATTCATTACAATATTAATGTACACCTGAGTTCAGATCCATCACTAACCTTAAGCTCACATACAGTGACTATGCCATGCCAAGCTATGGGGTACGTGGCATAATGCATACCAAAGAAACTGGGCATGCTTGAAATTAAAAAGACTGAGAACCACTGCTAAGTGCAAATCATTTTTATTATAGCCTAATCGATTCTATAAGACCAATTAGTCCACATATCTGCCAGAGAGGAACAATGCAGAGCAGGACACAGCTGTGGAATTTATTACGTGCCAAAGACCGCGCCGTGCGCACTGTGTGCAATGTATTTTATTAATGTAAGAAATGTGGCACAAGAAAATAAGTACAAAGCATCTCTTTTTTTCCTTTTCTTTTTTGCTCACAACAAAAAAAGAAACCCCACATACAACCACAACCCAAACCTTGGGTGCGTAGCTGTCAACTTCCACAGTACACACATACTGTAATTGCTCCAATATTTGAAATTAGCTGGTCTTGAGATGATCGGCATTATATTTAGTACTGTCTAACCAAGAAACATAGATTATGTTAAATGTAAAATAGTAATACTGTTTAACCCATTTTGTGTTTCAAGCATTATGTTATACTTTAGCTATTGAAAAATAGCAGATCTACAAGCTCATAGCACAGCACAGAGTGCCGCGCTACGAGCTTGTAGGTCTGCTATTTTAGAAAAACCCGTGAAAATGCGCCTGAAATCATTGAATATATATTCTTTCAGAGTGAGTTTTTAACTAAAATCTTTGCTGGAGGGTCCCTGGAACAACATATTTTCAGATACTGTGGGCAGTTCAGAAATCAGTCTGTATCTCGTAGGAGGGCTGTGGGCAGTTCAGAAACCAGTTTGTCTCTTATAGGAGGGCTGTGGGCAGTTCAGAAACCAGTCTGTGTCTCATAGGAGGGCTGTGGGCATTTCAGAAACCAGTCTGTGTCTCATAGGAGGGCTGTGGGCAGTTCAGAAACCAGTCTGTGTCTCATAGGAGGGCTGTGGGCAGTTCAGAAACCAGTCTGTGTCTCATAGAAGGGCTGTGGGCAGTTCAGAAACCCGTCCACCAGTGACATAATATATGTTTTTAATATATATATATTTATTATTGTTTATCGCATTGCAACTTTTCAGGGGGAAAAAAACCCTGCAGTTTCTATGAGCTTGGATTCCCCATCGATGATGTCACTGCATGGTGCATGGGTTTCTGAACTGCCCTCCTATGAGACATTATATTAGTGAGGACCAATTATATGAAGGTAGGTTGAAAAGTGGTGAAGTGGTCCTTTAAATTGTGGGCTGTTGTGGGGGGGGGAGCTTGTTTTGAACAAAAACTCAGCCTGGGAAAATAATCCAAGATAAATCTGGAGGAGTTCTGTATGTTTTGTTTATTTCCTTGCAAGGCTTGTTTTTTTTGGGTTGCCTGTTGTGCGACGACATCCCCCCTTTAAAGCAGGTACCACCAGCAGTACAGCAGTTGAGGAACAGAACAGGTGGATTTATTTGTTCAATGGGGGAGAGATTTAATGTCACGTTATTTCTTCAAATTGTATTAATGTACTTTGCAAGTATGTTTTGAGGCCTACACAGCACCGCTATTGCACGCGGCGCTCCCCCGGCCCTCTTCCCCCATAGCCACTCCCTCTTTCAATGGTCCTATAGTGTGCCTGCCTCTATTTGAGGCTTCTTTTCCTCCAAATACCGGCTCGCAGCCCGCGCCCCCCGCGGGGGGCTTGTCCCCACTGTCAGAGACATACGTTCTCCTGCATCTCGTTGACCTTCAACATGCTGCATTATATGAGAGAGAGAGAGAGAGAGAGAGAGAGGGAGAGAGAGAGAGAGAGAGAGAGAGAGAGAGGTTCAGTACTTCCATCTTTTGAGAAAACAGCTTTGACAAAAGCTGTATTTTTATTTTTTTGATAAAATAAATAATAAAAGACAGGTTGGAAATATAACCACACATAAGCCATTTATAAGTCCTGTTCTCCTTACGCTTGTGGGTAAATAAATATCCATAATTGATTTACTTAATCAATTAACAAATTGCAAATTGAATTTGGGAAGTAACTTTTATTGTTATTATGAATGAATAGTTTATTTCGATCTTTCAGAGGGGAGACATTACACAAAAACAGTTAACTTTTATTTTTTTTAGGTGATCGAAAAGGCATAGGCAGAAGCTTAAAGCTTATAATTACTAGCATTATTAATTACTAGCTTCCTTTGTCACTGGTGTCACTTTTCACTCTAATTGTTCTGCCCTCTGTATACTGTACGTTATGTTTTGTATGTTTTCTTGTTTTTGTATTGTATGTTTTTGTGCCTTGTACCACTTTATAGAGCCTGCTCAGTGACTACAGATGGAAATTCGCTTATATGGCTAACTCTGGCCCATTTACATGGATTTGAAAATGACGTGTTGATTAATGTGCATTGTCCCTGTTAAATAAATAAATAAAAAATAAAATAAATACCTCACTACTGGACCCAGGATGAGGATCAGCTGGATGATGAGGACTGTCGGCGGCTGCAGTCTCAGACAGATCTGATGTTGGCTGGAGGAAACTGCTGTCAAAGTCATGTTGGATGGATCTGAGTTTGCTCAGCGTTGAGGTAACGGACACGCAGACTCCCAGTCGGGACATCATATTCACACATCTCTTTTTGCCCCCATCCATGCCACAGGATCATGGAGTTGCGGAACATGGGCGCAGACATGTGGTCGCAGCGTGCCTTGAGAAGGTTCGCCCCAACCATCGCCATGGAGCGTTTCTTGGACGGATTCGAAGAGCTACGTCCGCTTGCGGAAAAAAAATAAAGAAAAACTAAAGAAAAACTAAAGAAGGTCGGCGCCGTGGCCTTCCACTCCTTCATCAAATTCACCCATTTGAAGGCTTTCAACGCAGCTGGGCTGGTCCTGCGCATGATGGAGTTGAATTTAGAAGACGAAAGGTTGCCGCACTCCTTGTTCACAAGCTTCATGACCTCTTTAACTACAATTTCACGATTGCCAGGATCCTCCATGATATTTCTCGGTATTGATTTGAAGCGGCCCTGAGACAAACTCCTAGCAACAGCCGCCTCCCATTGTCCTTTTTTTTTTGTGATCAAGTTTTTTATTTGATTTTTTGTTAGAAGAAAGAAAGAAAAGGGGTTTCTTTCCCCCACCCCACCCTCCCACCCCACAGGTTGAACAGCGAAACAGATACAGGGTTACAATACATCACAAGATAAATAATCATAATAATAATAATAATAAATAAGGCGAGACAGATATATTACAATTGGAAAAATCTAATTAAAAAGGAGAAAATACAACAGTTATCAAGGACGTTGGCATGTTTTAAGTTTTTCTAGTGCTGTGGATAAGACATCAAGTGTGTTTTCTTGTGCCCCATTGGATCGAGCTATAGAGAGCTCCAGAGAGATCATGTCCATTAGTGAGAGGATCCATTGTGAGGTCTCAAGTTTATGGGGAGGTTTCCATCTTAGGACGAGCAGTTTTTTTGCAGCTGTCAGCCCTAAGAGCAGGAGTCTTCTACGTGGCATTGTCAATGTTAACCCAATCGCTGAATCATCATTCAACAAGAAAATATTAGGCAAGAGGGGAATTGTAGTTCCCATTACCTCAGATAGTACTTCTGAAACTCTAGACCAAAAACGATTGACATCTAGACACTCCCACATCATGTGCATGTATGTTCCCAGTTTGTTATTGTTGCATAGGGTGCAAATGGGTGTCGTACAGAGCTGGAGTTGGAACCGTTTTCTTGGAGTCAGATAGAATCTTTGGATAAATTTTAAATTCAACATTTGATAGTTATAATTTCGTGATGAGAGGGAAATATTTTCCCAAGTTCTTTTCCAATTGGTCGGCTGCTGCCAACTCTTTAAATCGACGTTCCAGACTGTAGAGACACCCATTGGCGGACATGTAGATTCTCTTAATTTCTTATACAAATAGGATACAAAGCCTTCAGATTTGGGAATCTTAGTTATGTAATCAAAAAGTGGGTGAACAGGTAGAGCATTTCTCCACGGCACCTCATGTGCTCGGAGAACTGCTCTTAACTGTAAATAGAAGAAAAAAGAGGTTGTTGGTAAACCATAACTGTTCCTAAGGTCTTCAAATGATCTTAAACCCTCATTATTGAATATGTCAGAGAAAGTATGGATGCCACAACTGGACCAGGATGGAAAGACCAGGGGTTTGCGTTCTAAGCACAATGACGTGTTTTTAAAAATTGGTGTATGTGTGTGCCATTTGACATTCCATTTTCCAATTTTTTCGGCTTGTTGCCATATATGAATGGAATGAGATATGATAGGACCAAAAATGTTTTGGCTGTATTTACTCAATGTGCCACTGAACAGGACTTCATTCAATTTGTAGGGTGTGACTATACTGCGTTCCATCAGAAGCCATGGGATATTCTCTTCTTGGGAAAACCATTTCTCAAGTGAGCGGATGGCAAAGGAGATGTGATATAATTCTAAATTGGGCAATTCAAATCCACCTTGTTGTTTACTTTGGTAAAGAATTGTATTCTTCAGCCTTGGTCGTTCCCCCTTCCAAATGAATTTTGTAACCAGGCCTTGTATCTGACTCCAGTAACGGGGAGGAGTAGGTAATGGAAGCATACTTGATATGAAATTGACCCTTGGTAATACATTCATATTTATAATGGATATTCGACTGCTTAATGTTAATTTTTGATTGATCCATCTGTCTAGATCATTGCAAATGGAATTGCGTAAGGTGTTGTAATTAGTAACGGCAATTCTATCAATAGATGAGAGGATATTTATTCCTAGGTATTTAAAGGTCGAAACCTGAGGTATTTCGGTTTGCAGTCCTGGGTATGTGACTGCCTTGCCTAGGGGTAAAAGGGCACATTTCTTCAAATTTATTTTATAGCCTGAAAAAGAACTATATGATGAAAATATTTCCATAATCAATGGTAAGTCACGCTGTGTATTTCCTAGGTATAATAAAATATCGTCTGCATACATTGATATATGGTTGCAAATGTTCCCCACCATTATGGGAGTTGTTGTTTGTAACTGACGTATTTTCTGTGCTAATGGTTCGAGCGAAATAGCGAATAGCAGCGAGGAAACTGGGCAGCCTTGTGGAGAACCTCTACTAATTGAAAAGAGAGATGAAAAATGGCTTCCAGTCAGTACCTGGGCAAAAGGTGTATTGTATAGGGTGTTTAACATACTTAAAAATTGTCTGCCGAAACCCATACGCTTCAGTGTAAACCATAGAAAGCTCCATTCTAAACGGTCAAAGGCCTTGTCTCCGTCAATCGATACGACTGAAGGAGACAAAGTGGAGTTAGTTGCGGAGGATATAACATGAAGCAATCTCCTTACGTTGTCAGTAGCTAATCTGCGTTTTACAAAGCCTGTTTGATCCGGGTGAACTAATTGGGGTAGAATATTATCTAATCTTAAAGCTAGGGTTTTGGCAAACAATTTTTTGTCTGAGTTTAATAAAGATATTGGTCTATAGCTTGTACAGAGTGTGGGGTCTTTGCCAGGTTTGCACAGAAGTGATATGATGGCTGTCTTAACATCTCTATTAAAAGAACCTTCCTGTAGAGCTTTATGAAACATATCGAGTATTAAAGGTCCAAGGTCATCCCAGAAGGTGAGATAGAATTCTGGTGGGATACCGTCCAATCCAGGTGATTTACCCTTTTTCATTTGCTTTAATGAGATTAATATTTCCTCTATTGTTATTTGGGTGTCGAGATTATTTTTCTCCTCAGCTGAAAGGCTTGGTAGCTGTAAATCATTACAAAATAAATTCATATTTTCTGAGGAGTCATAAATTTCGCTTTGATATAATGTTTGATAATATTTTTCAAATTGTTTGTTAATTAATGGGGGGTCATGTAGAAGGGAGCCATCTTCTGCCTGGATTGAAGGTATATCCGCTAGCCGGTCATTATTACGCAATTTACTGGCTAATAGAAAACTTGGTTTGCTACCATCAAGGTAGTGAGATTGTCTTGATCTATGGATTAGGAATTCTGACCTTTTTGCGATGATTCCGTTTAGCTGGACTTTAACCATTGATATTTCCCTATCACGTTCGATTGAAAAATGTGCGTGTTGCTGGTGAATTAATGATGCATAGGTTTGTTCTAGGCTGGTGATTTCTCTTAGTCGTGCTTTGTTTTGTGCTGATGCAAACAAAATTGTATTATTCCTTATAAAACCCTTAGTGGCGTCCCACAGAATCCGAGCGTCCGAAACTGAGTCTTTATTAAAACGTACAAATTCTTTGAGGGAGTTTCTAAACTGCTCGCAAAATGAGGGGTTCTGTAAGAGAGTGGTGTTGAACCGCCATCGGGTTGCACGGTTGGGGTTTTTATCAAGCATTACAGTGCATACATTTGCGTGGTGGTCTGACAATGACATATATACTATTTCTGCTTTGGAGGTCATGTGTGTTATTTGGGGAGAGACGAGCATAAGATCGATTCTAGAGAAAGAGTGATGTCTTCCGGAGTAATAAGTATAGTCCTTTTTGTGAGGGTTGTGTTTCCACCATATATCTACAAGGGCATACTGATGCATCAAATTCTTTACAGCATGAGTGCTTGGTGAATTAACATTAGTCCTGGATGTTCTGTCTATGGTTTCCACGGCTGTATTAAAGTCATCCCCCAATATGATTTTAAATTCGTTCATTTCGTTAATAATCGAACACAACGACACGAAGAATAAATTGTTATAGGTATTTGGCGCGTATACTGAAATAAATGCAATTTTTTGTCCATTAATAACAGTTTTCACATAAGCAATTCTTCCCTCTTTGTCCTTTCCGTTTTTAATAATGCTAATTTTAAGATTTGACCGAAACAGAATAATCACTCCTTTTGTTCTATTTTGGGCTGCGGAAAAAGCTGCTACTTTAAAATCATCATTGTTTAATTTACAGATATCGTCATTTAGTAAATGTGTTTCCTGTAATAGTGCAACATCTACAGCTTTCTCCTTAAAGATGTCCAAGCAGCCACGACGTTTTTTTGCATCATTGATGCCTTGAACATTCCATGAAAAGATATTTAATCTAACCATAATTCATGCGTATGGGGTATTCAATCAGGAAATGTTCAAAATTAATAAAAACATGTCTGTGGTCATAGAAATATAAAAGGAGCAAATAACAAAATGTAAGAAAAGACATTTGCAAATCGAAAAACCAACCTAGATTAATTGAATCCCAAATCAATTTGCTGTTCAACCTGCCCTCCCACCCCTCCCTCCCTCCCAACCCCGAATAGGACAAATATATAATTTTATAAATAAAACAAAAAATAATACAAAAAGGAATTGTTGTCCTACATTGACTCTTATAACTCCACCTCATCTATGTGGAGCTGCAGCACGTTAAAGTGGAGAACATAAAACGCTTTTTTGCGCCGCTTCATGTCTAATTAATTAAATAAATGATTCCCCGCACATTGTCATTGACCTGCATGTCGCATTTCTAAGTAGGCTATATTGCAATTAAATTATTCGGTTACTGTGTAGGACAATGGTTTTCTAAATAATGTGTTGTTGCTTATAGCCTGCTCGCGTTAAGAGGGGAACATCATAAAGAGAGAAAATAAAAAGGAACAAAACGAAAAGAAAATTGCTTAGGCTGTTAGTGTGTCTATCATACCCAATTGATTGTGGGTTTGTTTAATCGGTGCTGTCGTCGGGTTGTTCTGTTGCGCTGTTTGGATTCGGTAGAGTGGGTTTCACCTGTTGATCATAGAACTCCATCGCCTCCGTGGCCGAGGTAAATGAATGTTTTTTATCCTTGAATGTTACCAGTAGCTTAACGGCTGGGAAGGCGATTCCGTTCCTCAAGTTGGCTGATGTTAGAAGGGCTCTTACATCCTTGAACTTGGCCTGTAGTTTCCTCTGCTCGGCTGGAATGTCGGGGAAAATTCGTATTTCTTGTTCTTCGTATCGTAGTTTGCCCTTCGCGGCTCCCACCAGGCGCTGGATCGTACGTTTCGCCTCGAAACTGTATAATCGAGCGATCATACAGCGCTTTCCGTCTGTAGCTTCTGGTCCCGTGCGGTGGGCAATGCTCAGTAGCGGGTGCGGCCCCAGCTCCTCTTCGCCGAACAAGTCGTACAAAAGTTTGGTAACAAAGGCAGTTGGTTTACCTGCCTCCACTCCACGCTTCAGTCCAAGGATGCGCAGGTTGTATTTTCTGCTGTTGTTTTCAAGTGATAATGTCTTTTCTTTTAACCCTTCATTCTCCGCCAGTAAGGTATTGTAGCTTTGTTCAAGTGAAGCCAGGCGCTCGTCTGTGAGATTTGCAGCCGTCTCCAAGTCGCTCACTTTGGAGTTGCATTCTCGCTGTGTGAGGTTTAGCTTGGATAGCTCCTCTTGTATCGGTTTCAGCTTTGTGTCAAATGCATTCGTGATTTCATCTCGTACAATGTCTCTGATCATTTTTGTTGATCAAGTGTTTCAGAATCCATTCCGCTGCGTAGTTTGCTTGGCATCGATTTAGACGTTGTCATTGTTTGTAAGTTATTGGTATTTAGAACACACAAGTAGCCTACCTAATTTTAATTACATATTATAGAAGCGGCGGTTTGGCGTTCGGCGTTCTCACAGCATGCTGCCGGAAGTCACGTCACCTCGTTTTCTGATGAAAATTGTCCTTTGAGTATTCTCGACCTCCGAATGGTGCCATATTCCACACTGACCTATAGTTAAACAGCAGGTAAATAAGGCATTAAAGACAACAGACAAGATTATTACATCATTTACTGTGCAATTACAGCAGATGACGGAAAAACTACATTTGGTTGTTAACAGTGTTGATTTTGTCGTGTGAAAATGTTCGTCGACTACCTTTTGTCACTGACGAAAACTAAATGGAAACTAAATGAAAACTAAGCTACGATGACTAAAACTAAGACTAAATATACTGACAAGTTCATCAACAAATAAAAACTAGACTAAAATGTTAGGAAGGGACTAGTGGACAAGAGAACCAGTATAAGTCATTTTACACTTGGTTGCATGCTGAAAATAGCAGATCTACAAGCGCAAAGTTGTGAGCTTGTAGATCTGCTATTTTCAGCGAGTGTAAATTAATTATTATTAATTAATTATGATGGCATCAAGGCCCACCAAAATACATGTTAGTTGACTAAATCAACTGTAAATTCCATGATATCAAGTTGACTAAAACTAGACTAACACTAAAACATTCCAGGTGACTACAATGTGACTGAAACTAAGTGAAAACTATTCAAGGGACTATGACTAAAACTAAATGCCAAAAACTCCATTTGGCTGTAAATAGTGTTTCTGTATCACATACTCACCCTTGTAGACCTTTTAGGCCTAAGCTGCTCTTCTGGAGGAGGACTCACACACGTTGCCAGGTCTGTCTGAGATGCTTCTTCGGTCTTGACAGAACTGGTCAAAGCGAGTCTGTCAACTATATTCTGCAAAGTAGAAAGGGGGAAAAAGTACAGACTAATCTTAAAACTTTACAATATAGAGCGTCGCAGTCCCGCCCCCTACCAGGGGCATGAGGAAATTATTCCCCGTTCATTTTCCTCAGACATTTCAAAAAGTATTTATTTAAAGACCTTTTTAAGCGTCGCACAAAAGCCAACTCGAGTTGTGACAAATCATGACAACAAACACAATTCTTCGGGCCGAACAAATAATTAGAAAGAAGAAGAAAACGGCAGGTTACTTACAACAACTTTTTTGTTGTTTTTCTTCTTTGTAATTATTTGTTCGGCCCAAAATGTTGTGTTTGTTGTCATGATTTTTCACAACTCGAGTTGGCTTCGTAAACATCTTTAAATAAATACTTTTTGAAAAGCCTATGGAGAAAATGAACAGGGAATTCACTTCTGGGTCTCACGTCGTCATGAAAGGGGGCGGGACTGCGACGCTCTATACCTCATCAATGGGTTTTTATTTTTCATACCTCTTGATTTGTGCATAAAAAAGTACCTTAATGGAAGCACAGCAAATACGGTGGGGGAGAATGAATCTTCATTATCTGACGACTCTTAATATTTGCATAAAGATGTAAGCAAACATGCATACATACATTTGCATTGCAATTTCTTTTGTATTTTTTTTAAACATGTGTGATACATTTGAATGTAAACCTAACGAGAGAGAGAGAGAGAGAGAGAGAGAGAGAGAGAGAGAGAGAGAGAGAGTGAGCGAGAGAGCGACACACAGACAGACAGACAGACAACCTAACCTTTACTGTCAAAGGTGAAAGGACACCTGGAACTGATGTCATTGGTGGTGCTTTAAGAGTGGAGGCGGGGTCAGGGACATCAGTCTGCGTGCCTCTCGGACCTAGTGAGCCCAGGGCGCCCTGCGATGTGGACGAGAGCGATGGAGCGAAGAGGGGACGCAAACCAATAACTTGTTAGTGAAACGTACTCACAGCATTCACCCACGGATTATCACAGTACATTGTAATAATGAAAACCAAGACATTCCCTCTTCTTTTCACATTTCGGTCCGTGTTACTTCTGACTTTCACACTCCTACTCACAACCCTGTTGTCGCACTTCCAAACATCAATCATTCATCAAATTTAGAGGCCCTCGTTTATGGAATTCCCTATGGATGCTTCACTTAAGTCCTCATTATCCTTGCCAATATGCAAGAAGCATTTCCCCTTTTTGTGCAGTCTGTGTTTTTATTTCTTTATTCCATACAGGAAAGGATTCCAAATAAGGCTTCTTCCTTTCCTTACATTGTATTTTTGTTGTATTGTCAATTTTTTATACTATGTGCTAAATAAATAAACCGAAAAAGATTATGTCATGCGATGACAGGCAGCTCAATTGACCCTGCAGGATTAATAAAAGGTCCACCTACTGTACACTATGGTCACCCATCTGTTTATTATTTCACGTCACCACTTAAAACTCTTTCAGCGCCACCTGGTGGTCACCAGTTTAGGCTCTGATTTAGGCTCTATTATGCATGTAATATGCATGTCATCACCTGTACACCATTTACACAATTTTCAAAATATGGATGAAAATTTAAAAAACAACGCCCGTGGCATCCATTACAAAGACGTCAATTAGACGTCTTGACGTTTTTGGCTACTAAACAGTTTTAACCTTGGATCCAATTCCATTGAGACGAAACTAACCTGAACTGTCTGAGATGAAAAGACAACAGGAACCGATGTCTTCTTTGGCTTTTCAAATGCAGAGGCTGCCGACGATGTCAAGGCAGGCTTAGGGCCTTCAGCGTCTGCCTGCGACGATGTCAAGGCAGGCTTAGGGCCTTCAGCGACCGCCTGAGTCTCTCTTGCACCACCAAGCAGATAACGCTGCAATGTGGACAGGAAAACAGGGCACTTGGACAAAGGCTCGAACAACGCCATACATTTTAACCCATTTAGGCCCGACGTCAAAATAAAAAAAACATTCGTTCTGAAAGAATATATATATTCAAAGATTTGTGCCGCATTTTTACGACCTACAAGCTCGTAGCGCGCTATGAGCTTGTAGATCTGCTATCTTTCAATAGCTAAACTATAACATAATGCTTAGTTAAAACACCAAAAGGGGTTCCCACCCAAAATGGGTTAATTTAGATAGTTTTTTCTCAAATCACTTTAAATTTCTCAACTGTGCCATCAAAACAGTTTAAACAAACATCTAAATATGTAATATTTAAGAAATATGAATAGGCATCCCTTGATTCAAGGTTCAAGGTTCAAGGTGTTTTATTGTCACATAGATGTACAGGTACAGCATTGTGAAAAACTTTCATTGGGTGATGCTCCACAATACACAAGTACAAATTTAAATAACATGCTAAGTATAAAAGTTTTAAAAGTTTTAAAAGTTTTAAAAGGTTTTAAAGGACTCAGGTCAGTATACAAGGCCGTACCCACGGAATGTTCAATGTTCATTTTGGCTTATTGAGCAGTCTCACAGCCTGAGGGATGAAGCTGTTCTTCAGTCTGTTTGTGTTGGCCTTTATACTTTGGTATCTCTTCCCCGAGGGCAGCAGCTTGAAAAAAAACTGTATGGGGGTGTGTGGGGTCCTTAATGATCCTCAGGGACTTCCTGAGGCATCTCTGGGTAAACAGTTCCTCCATGCTGGGCAGCCGACACCCAGTGATACGCTCGGCTGAGCGCACCACCCTTCTGAGGGCCTTGTGGTCCCCGTCTGTGCAGCTCCCATACCAGCTGGTGAAGCTGCTTGTCAGAAGACTCTCAATCGTCCCTCGGTAGAAGTCCCTTATGATATGGGGGCTCAGGCCGAACTTCTTCAGGCGTCTGAGACCATATAAGCGTTGTTGCGCTTTTGCAACAACCACAGTTGTGTGTACCTCCCATTTCAGCTTTTCATGGATGTTCACCCCCAGGTACTTGAATGTTTCTACCCTCTCCACCACAGCGCCGTTGATCGTGACAGGAGGATGTGGGTCCCTCCCCCGCCTGTAGTCCACGATGACCTCCTTGGTCTTGGAGACATTCATCAGGAGATGATTCTCCTCACACCACCGCTCTAAGTTGGTCACTTCCTCCCTGTATGCTGCCTCGTCATCTCCGGTGATCAGCCCCACCACCACCGTGTCATCAGCAAACTTCACGATGGTGTTTGTGGGGTGTGAGGCCACACAGTCATGTGTGTAGAGGGAGTACAGGAGTGGACTGAGGACACAGCCCTGTGGTGCTCCTGTACTGAGAGTCAATGGGGAGGAGGTGCGGTCGCCCACTCTCACCACCTGGGGGCGGCCCGTCAGGAAGTCCAGGATCCAGTCGCACAGAGCTGCGTGCAGACCCAGATCCTGGAGCTTAATGACGAGCCTAGATGGGATTATGGTGTTGAACGCCGAGCTGTAGTCCACGAAGAGCAGTCTTGCATAGGTGTTCTTCCCCTCCAGGTGGGAGAGGGCAGTGTGGAGGACATGCGAGATGGCGTCCTCCGTACTCCTGTTGGCACGGTAGGCGAACTGTCCTCGTACAAACTAAATAATCACATTAAAAAAAGCTTCAAGTTCTGGTTTGAAGCGTTGATTAATGTGCCAAATAAACTTAGACGCTGTCGTTTAGATCACATTCATTCACATCAAAACCAGAAACTAACCTTGACTTTTCCTGAGGAGAAAAGGCAAAACACAGGGGTTGAAGTCACTGTGGGTGGTCTTAGGGATGTGTCTGTGGATCCATCTGACCAAGTACCATGCTAGAAGTGAAAGGTGTTCAGCAAAAAGGGAGATATTGCGTGACCCATTAACACATAAAACATGCATCAAACACAGACAATCATCTGGCCAAACAACAATCAAAAAATAAAACGAAGGAAGGGTTGGCGCTTGGCGCTTGTATCTTTCCACAGCTGTATCAAATTCACACATTTGAAGGTTTTTATTGCAGAGTTGGGCTGACATTTCAGAAATGCAAAGCGGTAAGGTTGCACTTTCACTGGTATATTCTTCACAATAACACATGAACGTGTTTTTATTCTGTCTCTCTCTCAAAATTTAGAGTAGACAATGATTTTTTTACACCCTTTTCCTCCCCAATTGAATCGACAATTGATTCCTCCCCACACACAAACACACATGTCTGTGTTGTCACTGCTTTCATATCCGACTGGCTCCGACTGGCCCACCGGGAGGACGTAGCTCCTTCGTCCTACTCATTAGGCCGTAGAAGTACATCCAGTGACAATTATCACCCTCCCTCCCTCCCACCCCCAACCACGGGCCAAAAATGAAACACATTTGGATTCTTCCATCACGGACTCCGAAGTTGCAATTGAAAACTTTGCCATGGTCCGCAAGGATAGGAATAGACAGGGGGGCGGGGTCTGTATCTTTTGTTAGGTTAGATTTAGATTTAAAGTTTAGACAGGACCTTGATGATGACAACCTAGAAGCCGTGTGGATTGATGTGTTACTCTCTAAGAGTAAACCGATATTGATTGGCACTGTGTATAGACCTCCTGAGAAATTTTATTGAAATTCTTGAAAATGTTTGTACTAGTCATGATTTTTTAAACCACGAATCAATTTTATTGGGTGATGTAAATATTGATTTTAATAATAGTAAAGGCCCGCTGTACAAAGATCTAAATCACTTTCTGAAAACGCATGATTTAACCCAACTGATTAGAGATCCCACTAGAGTAACTGAACATAGTGAAACCGTTATTGACCTTATAATGGTTTCGGATAAACACAAAATCATTCACAGTGGAGTCATTGTGTATGGTTATTAGCGACCATTTTTTAACTTTCTGCACTAGAAAGGTCAAGAGGTCCCCCATAAATTGCCATAAGTCTATAAAGCGTAGAAACCTTAAAGGTTATGAGAGTACCCCATTTATTGACAAGCTCAAGAACAAAGACTGGACCACCATCACAAATTGTTGTGATGTAGATGTAGCATGGGAACGTTTTCACAAGATATTCCTACATGAGCTTGACAATGCTGCTCCGTTAAAGGAGACTAGGACTATAAACAGAGAACCCAACCTTGGATAAATACAAATATTTTGAATACCATTCACCTGAGAAATAAAACGTAAGTTTTGTCTATAACTATGGATCTATGAGACCGAACGATGACCGTCACTCGGTCAGAACAAACGAATGATGCCCTCATCTTCCTCTTTTCGAGATCAAATATCAAAATAGTCATGCCCACATGACCCGTTAGGAGGCGGTCTCACCGTATAAGTTACGACCAGTGCGGCCGGCTCCGCCTCCAGCCTCGAACGCCTCATAGCGTTCCGAGCGACAGGAGAGAGTGACGGTCATCGTTCGGTCTCATAGATCCATAGTTATAGACATAACTTACGATCTATATCGACCTCACTCTGACCGTCACTCGGTCAGAACAAACGGATGACTTATACCAACCGGGTCGCGAGGAACGGGGTACTCAGCCCCATCACCATCTCGCTGGGCAGCTGCAAGCAGCACGGTGGACCCCAGCGATCGCTGGGATTCCACGTTCAGTCTGTAAAACCTTGCAAAAGTGCAAGGCACAGTCCATGAAGCCGCTGCACAAATGTCCTCCATGGACACTCCTTTCAGTGCAGCCCAAGAAGTGGCCACCCCCCTTGTGGAGTGGGCCACCACATTCTCAGGGACCGGCTGGCCTAGATCGACATAGGCCACCGAGATTGTGTCCACAAGCCAATGCGACAACCGTTGCTTGGACAAGGGAAGTCCCAACCTCCTGCCCCCATAGCAGACAAACAGCTGCGTGCCTGTGCCTCGTATGGCCTGTGTGCGATCCACATAAGCACGAAGTGCTCGGACTGGACACAATGTAGACAGGCCCTCCACAGTTTCCTGGGGGCCCAGAGCAGAACGCAATGCTGTAATTTCCAGCACTCGGTTCACCGTCTGCAGCGTAATTACCTTGGGCAGAAATGCCGGGTTAGGCCACAGTGACACCCCTGTGCCATCAGGTTTCCACCTCATGCAGTCCTGACTGACTGACAAGGCCTGCAGCTCACCAACGCGTCTGGCAGAGGAAAGTGCCAAAAGAAGTGCCGTCTTACGAGAGAGGGATTTCAGATCGGACTGATCCATCGGCTCATACGGGGCTCCCATCAAGGACCGCAGTACCAGAGGGAGATCCCAAGCAGGGGCCCTCGGGGTCCGTCCGGGGCGTAGCCGCTTGACACCGGCCATGAACTGAGTGACAAAAATATGCCTACCAACTGGTAGCCCATCAACCTCCCCATGCCGGAGCGAATAGCGGCGGAATACACCCTGATGGTGCTGGCTGCTCTGCCAGCATCCAAGAGGGACTGGAGGAAACGTAAAACTAGGGATACGTTGCAGGTGACAGGATTCGCCTGCTGGGCAGCACACCAGGCCGAGAAGCACTTCCACTTGTGGTCGTAACAGGCACGGGTGGATGGCGCCCTGGCATTACGCATTGTGTCAAGGACGGCCTCATCTAGCCCCTGAGGGAGGGGCTCAGAAGAGGCCAGGCCCAGAGCTGCAGAGTCCTCGGCTTGGGGTGCCAAATCTGACCCTCTGCCTGGGACAAGAGGTCCGCTCTGGCCGGCAGCGGCCATGGAGACCCCTGAACCAGCTGAAGGAGGTCTGGAAACCAATGTCTCCCTGGCCATTGGGGTGCAATCAACAGGATTCTGTAGCAACCCCGCCTCACCCGATGCAATACCTGAGGAATCAGGGGGAGTGGAGGGAAAGCGTACAACAAGCCGTCCGGCCACTCTCCTGACAGCGCATCCAGGCCCAAGGGGCCCCCCTGACCCGTCAGGGAGAACCATTGCTCGCAGTGAGCATTCTCTCGAGAGGCGAACAGGTCCGCTCGGGCCCGGCCGAAGCGGGTCCATATCTGCGAGACCACGTGTGGGTGAAGTCTCCACTCGCCGGAGAGGGGGCCAGACCTGGAGAGAAGGTCTGCTGCAGTGTTCGCCACTCCCGGGACATAGATTGCCCTGAGGGAGGCCAAGCGAGGCGCGGCCCACCACAACAGATCCTGAGTCACCTGTAGGCAACGAAGTGACTTCGTGCCCCCCTGGTGAATTATATGATAGACCGCTGAAGTGTTGTCTGATCTCACCAGGACATGCTTGTCGCGGATAAAGGGGAGGAGGGCCCTGAGGCCGAGATGAACAGCCCTCAGCTCCAACACATCTCGACACGCGTGCCGAGACGGAAGTGGCGTAGGAGTGTTTGGATCCGTAGGACCCTCTCCGTGGACAGAGAGACCACCATGGTCACTGAATCGAGACACAGGCCGAGAAACCCCGTCTGTTGCCTGGGTTCGAGGTTGCTTTTCTTTAAGTTCACTCGGAAACCCAAGGACCGGACATGAGACAACACCTGCTCTGTGTCTGCTGCAACCTGGTTGTGAGACGGAGCTACGATCAGCCAGTCGTCGAGGTAAGGTAGGATCTTCATGCCTGTAAGTTGAAGAGGGTACAGAGCGGCCGCCACTACCCTTGTGAACACCCTCGGAGACAATGACAGCCCGAATGGGAGCACTCTGAACTGGTAGGCCTGCCCCTGGAAGGCAAAGCGGAGAAAGGGCCTGTGACCCGGCCAAATGCGAACATGGAAGTACGCGTCTTTCAGGTCGAGAGTGGCGAACCACTCTCCCTGGCCAATAGACTGACGTATGTGTTTTGTCTGTAACATCTTGAAAGGTAGGACCTTCATGTACCGGTTTAGCCACCTGAGATCGAGGACGGGCCGATACCCGCCGTCCTTTTTTGGCACCAGAAAATATGTCGAGTAAAAACCTGCTTTCTGATCGGTTGAACTCACCTTTGTAATTGCGCCTTTCTGCAGCAGGGTGGAAACTTCCTCCGCCAGCGCGCATGCTTGGATAGGGTCCCTGACCAGAGTCATACGGACCCTTGAGAAGGGGGGGGGACGCCGTCGAAATTGGAGTTTGTAGCCTCTGGTGACTGTCTCCAGTACCCAGGGGTCTGATGTACGCTCTACCCAGCTGTCCAAGCAAAGCCGGGCGAGACGTTCGACGGCCGGCCCCGAACTCTCATGTAGAGCCCCCTTGGCGCCCTGTGCCCTTGCGGGGGCGACGCCCTTGAGGGCCACCTCTGTTAGTGGCTCGGGATCTAGAACCTTGCTGCCAGTGAGGCTGCTGCCGGGCGGCCGAACTGGGGGCCCGAAACTCCCCCTCCTGGTGCCTGCCACGCCCCCAGGACCTTTGGTGGGGACCTGGGCCTTGGTAAGAACGCCGTGGTCCGTGTTTGGAGGCAGCAGCCCGGCGAAACCGCTGAACGCTCTCCCGTGTCTTAGCACAGCGTTCAGTTCTGTCCAGCGTGTCCTGGAAGTCTGGATTGAACATATGGCCAGGGACAACGGCCTTCTCTCGCAGCTCCTTCTTGATGTTCTCAGGGAGACGCATCTGAGCCAGCCAGACGTGGCGCCGCGTCAACATGGCTGATGACATGGTGGCGCCAATGTCCCGTGTGAGCTGAGAATGCGCTAACACCGCGGCATCTACCAGTGACCGGGAGTCTGTGTCCTCCGCCCCTATTGTCCTCCTTAGAGCAGCCAAAAGGAGGACCACTGCATTCCCCGAGCGTGCTGCACGGGCTGCTGAATCATATGTGCGACATACTAGACGATCAGTCTTCTCGCACTGCTTACTGGGGCAACGTGGGACAGCGGTAACTCGGTCAGGGCCCAGATCGGTCAATGCGGCCATGCCCTGCTCGACCGGTGGCATGTCTCCCAAGCCGGACCCGGGAGGGTAAGACATCTTTGCCAGGCCCCTGCACCCAGCATTAAATAGGGAGCCCCCATCGGGCTTCCCCCAGTTAGTCATTAGCATCACCGCGTACCCCTCTGCTTCCGGAACAGTGGGGGACGAGCGAGCCTGGGACACCGTACTGAAGACACCCGCCGTAGAGGCGGGCTTCGGGGCTGTAAGTGTCATACCCAATAGTTTAGCCGCCGATAGTACGTGCGACACCAGCGTCTCACTAGCAGCGACGTCCGGAGCGGACTCCGTGTAGAGCGCCGATCTGGTGCTGTCTGAGACTGAAATGTGGTCCGACCGTGGACCGCTAAGAGTAGGGGAGCCAGGCGCATGGATGGACAGCACATCTGGGTCACACTCCGGGTCAGGCACCCCCCTGCTGGGAGATGCCTGCGCGGACGCCGTATCATGCGACACCCCAGTTGAGGAGCAATCAGCTTCAAACCTCCCCATCCGCTCACTGAGGGACTGAATAGCCGCTAAAATCTCCCTCTGAGTGGCGCCCTGCGTCTCCCCGACCTCCTGGGCGTGAGCAGAACGCTTAGGGGCCCGAGAGGTGTGCTCACGGGACCTCCTATAATCGTGGTCACCTGAGCGACGTCGATGGCGTTTTCTAGAATGTCTGTCCCTATGGCCAGGCCCCGGTTCCTGGGCAGGGGGCGACTCCCCCCCCAGAGCTGCACGCCGAGCCCTCTCTGCATAGGGCAAGTCGACGGCAGCAACACAGGGGTCCTCGACGTCCCGCTGCACATGGGCTCTGCCCAAACAGACGGGACATTCCCGGTGGCCGTCACGGGGGTCCATGGCTGCCTGACAACAGCAGCAGACGTAGGAGTCCATAGTAGCTCAGTTACCGCCCACTCACAGCACGCGAAACGTACCTAGGGATATGCAGGGAACCCAAACCGCTGCGAACAGCAGTATCAGGGGCCGCAATATACCGGTAAACAACCCTACTCACCGTACGCGCACGTACTTGAGGGAGCAGAACGCCGAACCCAACCCGCTGCGAACAGTGTGGTAACAGGGTAATACTAGGCGAACTCAAAACACCCACTCACCATACATAACGTATGAGAGGGGATTAGGATAACGAAAAACAGCCCCGCCAGCTGCGGACAGCGTAGCACCAGGGGTAGCGAATAGCAATATGCACAAATGTGTTACCGTATTCAATCAAGCGTCCACTCACTATACGCGAACGTATGAGGGGGCGTGCCCGTATGAGAGGGACTAATCGTCACAAAGACTCAACCCTGCCAGCTGCGGACAGCGTAGCATCAAGGGTAGCAATTAGCGGTATGTCCAATATAATAGCAGTGCTAACAACGTACACCCACTATACGCGCACGTATGAGGGGACCTAGTTGTAACAACAAACAAGCCCCGCCCGCTGCGGACAGCGTAGCACCAGGGGTAATAATAGCAATATGCAAATAATAGCAATGTCAACAACGTACACCCACTATACGCGCACGTATGAGGGGAACTAGTTGTAACAAAAAAACAAACCCCGCCCGCTGCGGACAGCGTAGCACCAGGGGTAATAATAGCAATATGCAAATAGTAGCAATGTTAACAAACGTACACCCACTATACGCGCACGTATGAGGGGAACTAGTTGTAACAAAAAAACAAACCCCGCCCACTGCGGACAGCGTAGCACCAGGGGTAATAATAGCAATATGCAAATAATAGCAATGTTAACAAACGTACACCCACTATACGCGCACGTATGAGGGGAACTAGTTGTAACAAAAACAAACCCCGCCCGCTGCGTACAGCGTAGCACCAGGGGTAATAATAGCGATATGCAAAATAATAGCAATGTTAAACAAGTATACTCACCATACGCGAACGTATGAGAGGGGAATTAGCCACACCAAATACAAACCCTGTAGGCTGCGGACAGCCCCAGGTGTATCAATGGCAGTATGTAGCAGAGTGTAACAATACAACTCAGTGACTGAAGGGATTAAACAGCTTCTTCTCCCCCACTTACAATACCCTCAGTATGAAGGGAGGACAAGTTAAAGAAATCACTTAGTGACTCTGCTAGAATCAACTAATGTCTACAGTCCACATCGCATGTGAACCCACGTGGAATTGACCTGAATGCCACCAACTTAGGTGCTAGGGTTACTCAGGTAACCCCCGTAGCTGCGAACAGCGCAGCAACAGGTACAACAAACAAAAATAAGTCGCCGTATCACGGCCGTTCCGCAACACGGAACTCTTAAGGTAGCCTAGCTGAGGGGCACCGCCCCGTAGGCAAAACAAACAAGTATACAACAACAACGTGTTTACAGTTTAGCATTAGCAAACAAAACACAGTAGGAGTAGGCTATAAAGTCACAACACCGCAACCCACAGGGACGCCAGGCGCCTGCACCGAAGTGTACGGGTTTCCAAGCAGTGAGTGTGGAAAAAAAACAAAGACTACTAGCGAACCAAACACTAAGCAGTCAGCTTTAACAGTATAGAAATCTCAAAGATATCATACCATTATACCTACCTTCCCGATCTCATGAGGCGAGAGAGGCAAAGAGGCGGAGCCGGCTGCACTGGTCGTAACTTATACAGTGAGACCGCCTCCTAACGGGTCATGTGGGCATGACTATTTTGATATTTGATCTCGAAAAGAGGAAGATGAGGGCATCATTCGTTTGTTCTGACCGAGTGACGGTCAGAGTGAGGTCGATATAGATCATCAGCTTCTGAGCCCCTTTGGAACAAAATAACTGGTTCAATTTAACAGTTTGTATAGTGTAGACTAGTGGTTTAACCATTTTCATATAAAGGCCCATTATTTGACATTTGAGCCACCAAGTCATTATTGGATAGGATTTTGTCCACAATTCCATGCTGCATTGAAACATTGATCAAAAATATAATTTACGTTATGTAGACTTTTTAAATTAATGCAGATGTTTGGTTACCAACTCTCCATCAATTACCACCTGAAAACCACTGATTTAGACATTTAATGTCCCGATTCTATAGTTAACATTGGTGATCAATATAATTCATGTTTTTCTATATTCCATTACTTCTTTTTGTAGAATTGTCTGGTGCAGGTATTTTCTGTTGGCATCAGTCACTCGTGGGAGGTCGTTTTGTGTAGCAAGGTCATTCACGGCAAATGTTTGGTCCTCCGACAGCTCCTCGTTGCCCTCCAGCTGTAGCAGAGGAGAAAAAAAACCATTATGCTTTGACCAGACAAAACAAAAACCTGCATAAAGACTCACTACTTTTTTGTATTCTGGCCTCAGTGTTTTAACAGCCTCTTGGGGCAGGTGTAATCTTATGTGAAATGTACACCATTTGCCAGTTTCACATGAACTTCTACATAAAGATTTGTCAAGATCTAATCCTGTCAGACTGCTTCGTTATGGTTACTATATTTGAAGCAAGACACAATTAATTCATAATATATTTTATATATAGAGTCCCTTCCCACAAATATGGAGTCATAAGTACAATTCAATTACTTAGTTACCTTTGTTTTAGCTTGCAATAAACTAAATTAGTTACTAGTGGACAACACTGCTTCTTACCAGCGCTATTGTGTTCCTATGCTCAAGATCAGGGACATCCTCTAAGCACAATATGGCCGTCTCTACTGGTCCACCCAACAGAACATGGACAACCTGATCCCTGCCAACCCAGGTCCACCATGGAGGAAAGAATGTCCAACTATTCGGCCCGCCATCACAAAAAGGTCATTGTCCAACAGGGGCTGGGATACAGAGGGGATGAGGTGATCCTGCTGTCCCTCAAACAGCATGGTTACATCAGTACTCCATTCATAGTGACCATGAAACCATTAGTTGTTTTTCCCCTCCCCCAGAAGAATGTTTTTCATGAAAATTGACAAGACATCACATTGCTGCATACAGACTGATATCAAGGATACAATTGTGAAGGTGCTTCCTTAGGGTCTAAGACAGAGCTATACTGTAGCACTAACAAAGCAAACCAACATACCAAAATTCATGTGTAGTCCTGCCTGCAAAATATGCATTGCGAAACTGATGAAGTGCCACGTCACACCGACACCGACAGCCAGGTCACCTAAACGCAATAATAGTTGAAATAAAACAATGGTTGATCTACGGTCTAGGACCTGGAAACAGTCAATAATGGCTACTGTACTTTCTCATTCAGAAACATTGAAATAATTAAAATAATTAAAATATTATTAAAATAATTTACGGACATTTTATGGACAAAAACCAATTACTGGACGCTTGTGTGATACAGTTCTCAATTTCATCCAACATAAATAGCAAATGCTCAGTGGCATAAATAACCAAAATGAGAATTTAGCAACTGTACACATTGGGAACTAAATGTGTGACCCGAAAGGGGATCCGCAAATTCCGACGGAGCATTTGTCCGACATGAGTCTCGCATGTCGAACATGCGCTGCTCCCGTGCTTGCAGTTAGGGTTTGATCAGGTTGTCGGACCTAGTTTGAACCAAGTACTGCACCCGACTAAAATAACTTGATCGTATATATATTTGAAATTAAATATTGCTACCTTCCAGCACACACAAAAACGAGGCAGCCCACTTTGGTCGCTTTTGTTTGTAGAATGCAATGACTGAAGCTTCTCTGTCTTTCACTTCAGCATGGATGTCCATGGTCAATCTAAGTTCTGGCTCCCGACAGCTCTTGAGGTGCAGCTCTTGAGGGAACCTCAATTTGCTGCCAGTCTAGGAAATACACAAAAACAGTGTTTACGGTTAAACATTTCAGTGAGACATTTTCAAAAAAATCCAAACTGGTTGATAAATCCAATAAAGGGCACAATATCAGATGGACTTGCACCGCCATCTTTAGTGTAGTTAAGACATCGTTGTAATTACCCCTCTCCATTGGAAGAGGGAAATCACATAACTATTGGATTGTATCTTCAAAGGTTGAGGTTTCTAATTATCAGCAATTAACTGTAGTAGAGTTAGTAAAATGGGAATACCTTTCAATAACAGATACCTGCAATGTGGTGACAAATGAGCAACAGCCTCTACAGACCGTGAGCGCATATATATATATGGTTTATTTGTTTTGGTTTAATATTTATTGTGCAAGTGCAATATGTAATTCTTTGCGATATGGAAGTAAACTTATAAGTGTAATAAGTATGTGTCAGTTTGTGAGGTGTTAACTGGTACCTGGGACAGAAGGAGCAACTGTGACTGCAGGAGCAGCAGCAGTTGTGTGACTGTGATCGGGCACCGCATAACTTTCTGCAATTCTAAGAAATTACACACACGTATGCCATGATAAGCTCTCTGCTGCAATTATAACTGTTAAAACAATCAGTGGAATGCAAAGGAATGCTTAAGTCAAATGTATTCGTACCCAACTCCACAAAAGTTTGCATGCCACACAATGTCCCGTGTTGGAAATGCTTCCCCACAAATAGGACAGATCTCCTGAAAAGAGAAATTAGCATGCATTTATTTCATGATATTTACAATTCACAACGGAGACATCGCAGGTAGCAAGTAAAAAAGGAAATTACTTCAATTGGAGCCTCATCCACAACAGCAAACTCATCACCATCATCGACATTGATGACTTCATCCTCGCTTGGTGGTGGCACATCACCGATCTTTGAATAGAGTGAGACAAATTTAATTTGAATCCAAATGGCATAAGACTCCATACAAGGCAGCAACCTGCACATCAGGAGCAATTAGGGGTTAACTCTTGCTCAAGGACACTTCAACATCAACTCGCCGGGATCAAACGGGGAAGCTTGCAATTCCCATCCGGCCGCTCTAACCCCGAGTCACTGCCACCTTGGCCTACAGCCACAAGAAATTTGGCACACAGCATTTGTCGAGTAGCCCCGGACACAGACTAAGAGTCGACTCTGCCACTACACTGCTTTTTCCGTAAAGAAGCAAACATACATAATCAACTAACCTGTATTCCGTTAGTGAATAGTTTGAACGTTACTTACCTCTTCAACAAGACATTTCTTGACATGGAGGGTCAGGAACTGCAATGGCATAGACTGCCCACATGTCCTGCAGCTGGCCTTTGGCATCCTCATGGGGAAGTGGGCTGCAATTATGGATGTGAATCATCAATTAACCGGTTAGTTGATAAGTGACGTTAGAAATCTGAGAATCTTAATTTCAATCAATGTCTGAACAAGGCAATAAAGTCCTTAACAAATATTTATTTGACCATTTGATAGTCCCCCCAGGAATCCGCGATTCCGCGATCGCGGAAATTTTCGCGGATGTGGAGGCCGTCCGTGGATTTCAAAGTCATCCGCGGAATACAACGTGCAGTGCAGAATATTACATTTTACATGCAGTTTTCATCCCGGCCGCTAGATGTCGCGGTCAGAGAGACGGGATCTAATCACAGCCGGTCCGGTCCGGCCGGATACGGAAACACGGCGGCGTCGCATGCGTGCATATGGTGTATTGTGTGCGACGAATTCATCAGACCAGATTGTTTTGGAGAAGGCGGGCTGTGCATCAGCGGATGGTGCTGATTAATAAATAGAATAGACACCGTGTTTTGATTGACAGCGATAGCGACGGACATAATAATGGAGAGATTTGTTCGAACGAATCCCCCGACGGTAAATAAATCAAAGCTAGGAAACATTACAGCTGCTGAAAGAGCTAAATCGTATGCAGAATTGCATGAGGATGGAGGCAAGCTCTTTTGCACAAGTTGCAATAAAGTAATTGATCACCGACGAAATTCTACAATCAAAGATCACTTGTCTTCCAGTCAACATTTGAAGAGAAAAAAAGCAACTCCTGCGGACGTCGCTTTAAAAAGACAGAAAACTATCACAACAACTATCACTAAAACCGCGGCTGCTGAGGAAAGAGAAAAGGTAAGCTGTTGTATTGTAATTTTTTAAAGCAATGTATTCTTGACTTTACTGCGCCTTACTTTACCAACAGTTCTCAACCTGTGGGTCGGGACCCCCAATTATTTTGAGGGGGTCACCAGATGACAGTAAAGTGACACTTTTAATACCTAAAAAAAGGCCTCATCCTACAATTCCAAGTGGGTGGCGGGTCCCCAGTTCAAATATGATTATCTTTGGGGGTCACAGCCTGAAAAGGTTGAGAACCACTGCTATAGGCTATACAAAATACAGTCAGTAGTTTATGTCACTTCAACTTCCCTGGTGTGTGTGTTGTGTGTGTGTGTGTGTGTGTGTGTGTGTGTGTGTGTGTGTGTGTGAGTGAGTGAGTGAGAAAGTCAGTACAACTTCTCTGGTTCTGTGTGAGAGAGAAAGTCAGTGTTTATTGTTAGATATATTTACAGTGCATTTGATAAATAATGTTCTTTAAATTACTTATTTACTGTACATGTTTTTATTGCTACTAGTATTGATTATGTCTAGGGTACTGTTGTATATTGTCATTAAATATGTCATTAAATGTCTATGTATTAAATACACAGGACCACAATACTTTTACTTTGTACCACTGTACTATTTGAAAACTGTTAGTTATCTGTTACGGACCACGGTCCTTTTGATTATTTGTTATTTGTTTAAGTATAATTATTATTTATGGTGGCTATTTAATTAGCATAATAATTATAAGTTGTTACTTGTTATTATGTGTATGGCAGGTAACAAACTGTATCTCTCCTACTGCAGTACTCAAGTGAATTGACAGACACGGCTCTGAGTGACAGGTCCCTGATTGGACCTGCCCCTCTGTTCCTTATTGGTTCTCCCTGGCAACACCAGCTTCCTGTTGGCTGGCCACTCTTCCTGTCTCTGTATAAAAGCTCAGTTGAACTTGGCCTTCAGGAGGGGACGACAGCATTCTGCAGCAGAGACTCGATCCCTCTAGTCCTCTCTCGTGCCTGCCTTATTATTATCCTTAGTATTGTTTGTTCTTGTTCATAATGCCGTAAGTTCATTTGCCTATTTGCCAACTGTATTCTTTATTTCGTTTTGAACCTGTAAACCTAATTATTTAAGTCTTGTTAAATA
This sequence comes from Protomyctophum bolini, assembly GCF_963924005.1. Lineage (NCBI taxonomy): Eukaryota > Metazoa > Chordata > Actinopteri > Myctophiformes > Myctophidae > Protomyctophum > Protomyctophum bolini. The sequence goes on along the minus strand of NC_137885.1, from coordinate 1,015,968 downwards.
AGAAGCCCGGTCCCTACCAAACACCATGTAGGAGTGCCAGGTACATTTTCTTTCGTTCGTTTATTGTAATTTTGGTTAGTTAGGGTAGTTAGGGAATTAGAATTATTACTTTGTTTAAATCATTTGTTAGGGCCTTAGTTAGGGGTAAACCTTTGTTTTTTAGATATATTCGTTTTGTTAGCATAGGACCTGCACTCCGAAGCCAAAGGTGTGAATTGTGAACAAGAAAATGTACAAAAATGTCTCTGCTGTGGACTAAAAAGAACGACGACCAATAAATTGAAGTTATTTTCATCCTTCTCTCCTCTCGCATTATGTTATTTGCCTTCACCCTAGACGAAGGTGTGTAACATAATATTCAATACATAAAAATGATGTACAATTAATCAATGTATTGTGTTTTACATTCTGTTTTGGCAGGTTTGCACTGAATGGATCAAGGCTTGTACAGCAACAAACACACCACTGTCCAGATCTGACAATCCCATGATGAGAAGTTTCTTGCGCAACAGAGTAGTGAATGGGGGAGCCATCCCTGGCCATACACAACTACAAGAGAGGTATCTACCAGAGGTATACAAGGTGGAGAAAGATGTCATCAAAGACCTCATCAAAGACATGCCTGTCTCTGTCATGTTTGATGAAACGCCTGATGCAGAAGGACGCTGCGTGCTCAACATAATGGTGTCTCCTCTCGTCAAGGATGAATCTGGTAAAATCCGCAGCTACCTGGTTGACACTGTTTTCCTAGACAAATGCAATCATTCTACAGTGGCAATTGCAGCAGTCAATGCTCTAAATGACTTTGGAGTGAAACAAGAGGATGTGATTTCTTTTGATACCGACAATGCGGCATATATGCTTAAAGCTTACAAGAGTGCCCTCAAAGCCCTGTTTCCCAATTCCATCCATGTGACATGCCTAGCACATATCATGAATCTGATTGGAGAAGCTTTCAGGAAGCCTTTTGCGGAGGTGAACACCTTCATGAGATATTTCTCACAGGTATTTTACATGGCAGGTGCAAGGAAGAGGAGATACCTGAGCTTTCTCAGAACCTCAGACACAACATCAAGAATGGCTCCAAACCCTTGTGGCACAAGATGGAACTCATGGTACAGGGCAGCAGCTTACCATGCAGAACACTTTGCCTTGTACAAGTCCTTTATCAAAGAGGAGATGGAGACCTGCAAGCTGTCTGCCCACAACTCACTGGAGCAACTGTATGTCATTACATCTGTCATTACACAAGATGAAGATCTCTCTATGACACTGCAGATACACCTCAACATCATTGTTGAAAAGTCAAAGGTGCTTCTCCAGCTTTGTGACCTGTTTGAAAGCAACAGGCCTGTCACAATGAAGGTTTTTGACATATGGGAAGATCTGCAGGTCACATTTGCAACCAACAAAGAGCTAAAGGTGGAATCATGTGATCACTTCTTTGGTCCAAATATCCCTTATGCCAGGAAGAAGGAGACCCTGGCCATATTTGAACAGGCCTACCAACTTGCAGAAGAGAAGTTGTCTAAGTACATGGATGGTGCCCAGCCGGCCATGCAGTTCTTAAGAGATTGCAGGGTTTTCAATCCCAGATGTGTCATCTTGTTCAGCGAGGTTCAGGATCTGAGCAGCATGCCTGGTTTCCAAGATATACCTAAGGAAGAAATCCACCTCTACTTCACAAAGTTTGGCCCAGCTGCAGTCAAGGCCTCAGTCTTTGGAGTGATTGACACAGATCTATTCTGGGACAGCATGCAAGAGCCACTACCTCAGCTGTCCAGGTTGGCAAAGAGGTACAAGGACTGTGTCACTAACTCGGCAGATGTGGAAAGGTCAAATAGCATTTACAAACTGGTGCTATCATCGAGGAGACGCTCACTGTCTGAGCCCAACATCAAAGCACTGGTGTTCCTGTACTTTAATTTGAAAGTGCAGTCTCTGGAGTGTGCTCCTGACTCAGATAGTGAGCAGGATGCTGATGAAATGCTGTAATGGCATCTGGCTCAAACTGAGGGATGGGTAGACTGTTGTGTTAAGTTGTATCGTATCTCAGATTTTTTTTTTTGTGTTTAAAAAAAGAAAAGAAACTGTGAAATGTATAAGGACTTATATGAAACTTATATGTTCATATATGTGCATATATGCAACATATATGTCACTTATATCGTGCATATATGCCACATTCAGGCCCATATATGTCTATAAGTAGGACATATATGCAACATATGTCATATTCAGGTACATATATGCAACAAATATGGCACTTATATAGTGCATACATGCCACATTCAGGTCCATACATGTAAATAAATAACATAATTATGCATAATATATAGCTCTATTGAAATTCAGGTTCATAATATTGCATAGCCATAATACACCATGTAAAGCTCATAGACATGTCACAAACAGGTTAATAATGCATACATTATGTAAAAATACGTTAATTCACTCACACAGGCGCGTGACAATCTTGGGACTAACTTTCCTTTTCTTTTTTTAAGCTGTGCAAACATATTTTGACTGTCTACTAAGCAGTCTTCATCAGGGCAATACTGCAGGGCATTATGTAGCCGCCCTACATGCCTGTTTGCAATTTCAGATGGACCAAGCACTATTCACTCCACATGAGGAACCACATGTACACCTTGTCTGATATAGTTTCAACTTTAAAGGCAGAAAAAAAAGAAACAAGCTGCGATGACAAGCGTGGATATACAGTAGCCAGGTCAAACTCACATCATTCTATTTTTTTCTTTTAATATTACCACATGGTTGAGGACAACCTGGAACCCCATCAACTCCTTGTGGCCAATTATGTGTACCATACATGAACTGCTGCATGACATTAATCTGTTTGGAAGGCATATCTATATCTATCTACCGGTATCTATATTTATATATATAAAGCATTACATTATGAAAGGGGGGGGGGGAATGAAAAAGGTAAAAACAAGACATTTATCTCATCGTATTTTGCCGCACAGTCTAGCTGAATGGTCTAGCTAGTGGACCAGCATCACCAGCTAAGCTAGCTCAATACTTTAACATATCTGCTTACACATGTACAGTAAAAAAGGTACATTTTAGTTAATTTAAGCATTTTTATATCACAATGACAATGATCCAACTGTCATTGTGCCTATGTAATGTAGGGTGTTAAACATTGCGATGTATTATTATTATTATTAACTTCTACAACACTTACACTACATCTCAGAGACAAATATTGTACTTTAACTCCACTACAATTATTTGAGAACTTTAGTTACTAGTTAATTTGTATTTTTATTACAAAACCTACAGCAATCTGGGAACCCATCTGCAAAAACAAAGGGAAAATGGCACCCCCTTGAGTTTGTCTCAAGAGACTAAACATACAGTAGGGAAACCACCTTAGATTTAAGCCATTTGAAAATGGCCAATCTTATAGATCCATTTTCAAAATGTTTTATACATTTTAAGCATTTGAAAGCATTCTACATAATGAGTACTTTCTGCTTTTGGTACTTTTAAGTGCATTTTGATACCAATACTCTTACCTAAGTTGATACCAGTACTCTTACCTAAGTAAAGTTTTATTACCATAATTAATGTTTTCCACTACTGCTCACATAGGTTTAAGCAATGTAAAGACAAAGTAAACGGTTCAAACCGCAGCTCATCAGTTTCAGCTGGTGCTTGATTACTAAACGTAATTGTGAGCTATATGACTGAGACTAGGGATGGGAATGATCAATTCCATGATAACCTTATCGATTAACTGGTTAGTATGTCTAACAAAATAAATTTTGCCGATATAAATACAAAAGGCATTTTATATTCCTCAATCAAGTATTTATTTGACCATTTGAGATACAGGGCCAGTCAATGGCATCTTGGCGAACACACATTTGGGTGAAATTTTAAAGTTGAAAAAAAGCACATTAAAAATAAAGCATATTGAATTGTATAGGTTAGAAAATACATTTAAATTGCTGGGATCCCTGATTGTGTCTAACGTACAGAAGTGCAAAAACCCAAAGGTGTTTCTGTAGGCTGTCACCAGAACCTTAAAAAAAAGGATTCAATTCACATATGCCTTTAAAATCAGACCTGATGTCTTTATTGAGTGGTGCTGTACAGCACTTGGGCTGTACATACGGTACAAGCCCTCCTCCCTGGCCTGTGTGTTAGGCTGTGCAACAGTGACACTTGGTGAACAAATGCTATAACGCTATTTTCGTGCTCGGACACAGCCATGGGACACAGGGACCGGTCTATAGGACCACTCAAAACAGCCTAACCAGTAAGACCGCTGAGGTCTTGTGTCCATACGAGCCTGGGCCTGGGTAGTCGTGTTATCAGGTGTGGAGGCTTATCCTTCATCCTGTTCTCAAGCCTCCTCATAGTTTTGGGACTTCCAATGAAGTATGGTTGACCACTTCCTGTCAAAAGTAGCTCTGTGAATTGTCTAATGACACCAAGTAAAACAGCATGCATATAATATGGTACAAACCCCCACACTATATCAAAATAAGGCATGTTTATGAGTGGTGATGGAACTTTCACTCTTCTGACACTTTTGTTCTGTGCTACTGCTTGCTCCATGTCTAACAGCATTGCCTTGGCCTCTCTGTCTGCATAGACTGTTGGAGTCACAGTGTACTTCACCTGTTTCTCTACTAGAGTACCAGGATGTAAACACAAGCCACAACCAAGGTAGCCATTAAACTGGGTGGTGTTTTGCATTGGTGGTCTTGCCTTTGAGTCTACACAACAACATATTCCAACAATTTTGCTGTTCACACAGCTTCCATTTTTTCTCCAAGACACACCTTTTAATGCCAGTGATTTGGCCTGCTCAACAAAGGGTTTGAGAAAAATGGACATGACTGGCTCTTGAGGACCAAACCAAAGACCTGCCAGCACTACATTCTGGAATCTAATTTTGGGCGGCAGCTCATTTAAATGCAGATGTATGGGCCATATTGAAAATGTTGAGGACTTGTACACGGGTGAGCCATCCGAATTGAAATTATACGACATTGTTTGGATCTGACAGAATTTCACCAGGTTTATACTTTTCACCATCATACTGTAAATGTCTGAAATTACATCATGTGGCCTTTGGTGTCTGTAGTTCATGCCGTTTTGAATGCCTGGATTTTCAATAAGTGCCTGTTTTTTAGGTGCAATTGGTACGTTGATAAAGAAGCTTGCACTGTTCATGGAACTGATTTCAATGGGGGCGCTACAGACTGCACAATGCAAAATGTTTGCATCGGTTATTTATTTTTGCGTGCCAATGTACATTTACAGCTTTTGCAGTAGAAGTGGAACTCCACTATGTCAGAGTTGTTTTTAAAGACCTTGTTGAACAAATATTTTGATCTGGGTAACACCTCTTTGCCAAACAACATATTAATTAGCTTTATCAAGTCCTCAAGTTGTGTTCCAGTTATATTATGCTTTTCTGCATGAATCATTAGCATGAGCAGAGCTTCAGCCTTTGTTGTTGTACCTGCTGACATTAGTACTGAATCCATATTTATGTCAAACCCGATCTGTCCGAATGGATCATCTTCTGGAAGCTCTTCCATTTCTGAATCAACTTCAGAAGTACTGCCCTCTGACTCACGACCAGATTCCTGGACCACTTCAGATTTAGCACTGCCCTCTGATTATGACTCACAACCAGATTCCTGGACCATGTCACTTGGTTGCCGCTCAGATGGAAGGAGAAAGAATCCAGATGGATTCATGACCTGCAAAATAAAACACTGCATGAGTGCATATGTCTGCATAGGACAGTGAACACAGCTTTTCTCATAGGTTTAATATAAAATGTGGTACTTTTTCCAAAAGGCAGACGGTATAAACATGCAAATGTAGTTATTTTGCCAATTGCCGTTAACCATCATTAGGGTTAACACTACTTAGCCATGTGCATAGCCTTAACACACATCTTTAATGAAACGCAACTCAGGTGTGGTTGGTAGAAGAACTCACCTGGCCAGTTGTATCATCTGGATCAGATAGAAGATCTTGGTCATCAAGGTCAGATGAAGACGTGAGCTATAAATGTCAAAACATTCATAAGTGCTCCAATATACAGTATGGGCACAAAACGTAGACAGACACAGTTACAGTACTCTGACAACGGGTGGGTATAACGGTTATTGCATAACAGGGTGGGGATGCAGCCTAACTTTCCCCAACCGGCTCACTCTCGAGTAGGCTGGTGTGCCCGACAGGCACAGGTCTAGTTATTTTTTATATTGAAATCAATGTAAAAAAAAATACAAATAAAAATATGTAACCACTTAACGATTTAAGATTAACCACTTAAGCCCAATTTTATACTTTGTCGCACAACAGTGCCATACAAGAAATAGTGAAACTATCAGATCTACACAATGCTTCACATCAGACCTTGTAGATTTGCCATTTACACAATTTTTGTTTAGTTTAGCCTGTAATGACATGCCCGATTTTCCTTCACCGAAACCCATTGCCAGAAATAGCCTTGCAACACATCACGCTGTGAGATTTTAGATGTGCTATTTTTACCAAATACACAAAAACAAAATAGGCTATAGGGACTGCATGAGAATAATGAAGGTGTGGTTGATAGAAAGCCTTACCTGGTCAGTCAAGACGTCTGGATCTGGTAGAGAATCTAGGTCGTCACGGTCATCAGATGGCTATAAATGACAAAACACATTGATGCTATTTTCACTAATATTTTGTTAAGTTTAGCCCGATGACATGCCCAATTTTTTTTTCTTCACCAAAACCCCTTGCCGGAAATAGTCTCACCTACAATCACAACGCATCATGCTGTGAGATTTTAGATGCTATTTTTGCTAAATATTCAGCAACAAAATATAGGGACTCTAGGGTGCATGAGAATAATGAAACCACCTTCAGGTGTGGTTGATAGAAAAGCTTAGAGATAGGATCCAGAAGGAAGCACACACACATCTCCAGAAATTATACAGGTGCTGGACAAAAATATACGTACAATGAAAAGGAAGGGATGTCCGCACACAGATTCTCTGCTCCCAGGAAAATGTATTACTATTAAATATGACGAAGACCCGTAAGGGTCGAAAGTCGAAACGTTGTATTTAATAGTAATACATTTTCCTGGGAGCAGAGAATCAGGTGCGGACATCCCTTCCTTTTCATTGATAGAAAAGCTTACCTGGTCAGTAGTCAGTCATGATGTCTGGATCTGGTAGAGAATCTCGGTCATCAGATGGCTATAAATGACAAAACACATTGATGAGTGCTTGTGCCTACATACATTAACAGTGAAACCACAGCTTGTGTCCTCATGGGTGCGTTCGGAAATGTGCCTTGAACGCACTGGTGTGCTCTCTTGTCGTTCGTTTATTCAGTGCACTCGGTGTGTTGTAGTTTGAAAATCCAGTGTGCTGCGCACCAGGTGTGCCGAGTGCTATTTTTCAATAGATAAAGTATAACATAATGCTTAGTTAACCCATTCTGACCTGAGATCAGATTCTAAAAATGTCTGTTTGAAAATGACAGTTTTCTGAAAAAGCTGTGTTTCTGTCAGTCGTTCTTCGATTTTTCTAAAATAGCAGATCTACAAGCTCATAGCGCGCCACTGAGTGGCACGCTATGAGCTTGTAGATCTGCTATTTTTAAATAGCTAAAGCATAACGTAATGCTCACACCAAAAGGGGTTCCCGCCTAAAATGGGTTAAAACACCAAAAGGGGTTCAATTTTAACGTGGCCATGCCTTCGCATTATTTCATTTTGTTAATACCTGTTGACTTCTATGGAATCCAAATAATTGAACTCAGTCATGGAGAATTTGAATCCATGTGTCGTGTCATGAACTCACCTCGGCATTTGGACCTGGTCCGACTTCATCTTCCGAACGGCTGGCAGCAGTAAGAATTACCTGAATGCAAATTACGAAATAATGTCTTTAACAAACAGTAGGTTGTTTAATAATGAATACAATACAATTAAATTAATTAATTAAAAAAATCTATGTTTTCAATAAATACAATTTTAATAAAAACACGTCCAAAAGTTTTGATTATACTATATTATAAGAAGTAGTACAACATGCAATGAATAGTGAAAATAGCAGATCTACAAACTCACAATGCATCATATGATTATGTGAGCTTGTAGATTTACTATTTTCAGGGTTAGCAGAATATTAATCTCTCACCTCAGCATCTGCAGTGTGCGAAGAGTCCGAAGATTAACTGATTTTGTCACCCTGAAAACATTTTCAAGACAAATAACATCAGGTAAAGACATCAGATTATGTCTCATAATTGATTAATTCTGAATATGGGGTATTATTCTACATTTCTCATAAAGTGACTTACATCCAAATGTCCTCTTTTCAGTCTTGGAGGAGGTAATTTTATTTTGCTGTTAGGCTCATGCTTACGTTTAGACATTCTTTAATTTTTTTTAAAAGGAGAAAAAAAGACGACATTAGTAACTGACAGATTCTTGAACAGAATGTGAGTTTACACTTTAAAAAATAAAATAAACAGAAGGGTGTTATAGCCTATTTTCCCCCATTGTTCAATAGGACATCCTGTAATGCTCAATAAAGTTTTAATGTGTGCTTATTACCGCCTAAAGTTAAAGGTCTCGAGGATGCAGTAGTATGCACCAATCAGCGTGTAGAACAGAACCTACTCTACACCGACCCACGGAGCAAGTCCAATTTACATCATACTTTGTTCTCAGACTCGACAATTTATATCATTTCACGTTTGCTATAGACAGCCCGGCGTCTAACTTACTAGTTGACACAGCAAAAATGTTTGCTTATGTAAAATATTTAGTCTGACAAATTACAATTGTAAAGCAATAGTTCCCACCTCTGACATTAAGGATTTTGACAGCAGCAGTGATATTGCTACGGTTTATTGGGTGCGCTGGCAGGAGGACTTTTACAAGTAAATGTTGTTGCTGAAAGGTGAGTCATACCATACTAAAACACTTAAAGTACTGAGTATTAAAAATATACCTAACTTAAGTCTTTTAAAAATTGGAAAACATACATTTGGGGGTAGGTAGACAGTCTACCGTAGACGGTGGAAAATAGTTCACAACGCTGCGTAGTAGCTCGCGCTTTCGGCTCGATACCATGGTACGGATACGTATAAATCATGCTTGTAACTTGTGTCAAGCTAATAGCTATATTTTCATAATGCTGACGACCCTATAATACGCACATTAGACTCAATACATTCATATACACGTGAAAGGACCGCAATGGAAACAAACCGCTGGCTTTGTGTTGTATAAACATGCAATACTATGTCTATACGGGAAGGAACCGGAGGCGGGGGTCTGTAGCTCGCAGTTAAGCTAAACCAGAGCTAGCTTAGAGCTAAAGCTGGCTAGCTAAAGCTATAAAGCCGATAGCCCATGGACAGAGCTTTGGTTTAGCTGCTAACTAGCAAGCTAGCTAGCTAGCTGGTTAAGCTAACGTGGCTTCAGTATATGGCCACAATGGACAGACAGTATGCCGACGTTATAGTTATAGGTAGTTTTCAAGTACTTACATCTTATGTGTTTTCAGAGTCAAGAGAAGAACTTGAACAACTCCTCTCGAAGGGGAAAATAGTTCGAGTGCAAACTTTGTAAGAAAAATCACCACCTGTTCAGATTCAACCACAGCACAGTCCGAGAGAGATGCCAAAACATTGGATCTACGTACGTCACTTCCATTGAAATGAATAGCGGGGGCGGGGCTGGCATGAGAATCATACAGCCAAAGCAATGATCAAAATATAATAAACAGTTTAAAATGGGGAAAGTATATACAGTTGGAGGGTACAGCATTTTGTAGACAGAGCTATATCACATTGCATCGTTTTATATGTTATACAGGGTATAAAGCTTTTTTGAAGAAAAACAAAATGCATTTCACAAAATCCCACTAGCTATTTATAAATTATAATAAGCTGTATTGCCTATAGGCCTATGTCATATTTTAAGCAGTGGAGAACACAACAATAATAATAATTGTAATAATAATAATAAAAATTAAACATTATAATTTTAAGTAGGTTACTTGAAACTTTCACTATAATGTATTTTTTGCATTTTCTTTTTGACCACATACACTATCAGGTGATAATATCAGGCCATGGTACCATAGTATTAATCTATTCAATGACCATATATTGTGAATACAATGTGTTGCCTTTTCCTAATTATGTTTTATATGTTTCCAGAAAAAACAGAAAAAAGCTGCAGAGGAGGCCAAAAGGCAAAACCTGTTAAAATAGGATGAAACAGTCTCCACTCTGCCCAACTCCAAGCAAAAAAAACAGAGAGGTTGCCCTGTCCGATGACATCCTATCAGAAGAGGAGGATGATGGTGATGAGTTGTTCCTCAAAAAAAAGTAAGGGAATTTTACATATCTTTCATCTAGATGTGTGCTTATATTTTACATTATATATAAAGAGCTTTAGCTTCTGAAAAGGACTATTGAGCCAAAATGACATGACATTTTTGTTGCATATTATCTGTCTAATACGTCCATAGACATTCTAAAGCCAGTTTAAGACACAAACTTCTCCCATAATATATTTATGATGCATAATGTTTAACATAATCTTTTGCTATTTTGTTGTTCTCTTTCTAACTGTCACAGATTCGGAGTTACCAAACCCAAAGACAAAATTACAAAGTAAGTGGACAATAACTTTGCCTTCTAAAGCCAGTTTAAGACACAAGCTTTGTCCCATAATATATTTATGATGTGTAATGTTAACCATCATCTTTTGCCATTGTGTTGTTCTCTTTCTAACTGTCACAGAGTCGGAGTTACCAAACCCAAAGACAAAATTACAAAGTACGTGGAAAATAACCTTGCCTTCTAGAGACAGTTTAAGACAAGCTTACATGTATGTGTAATGTTTACCATCATCTTTTGTTGTTTTGTTGTGAGCTCCAGACCTCCCTGTCCCGAGCAACACCGGCCACTTAATGCATCTGAAGGTCTCCCGAAAGTAAGTACATTATGTCATTGTCTCCACCAGGCCGTAGGCATAGGGAGAGAGTATGTTTTGCACTCCGTCCGTCCGTCCGTGTGTCCGTCCGTCTGTGAACAGCTAATCTCTGGCACCGCTGGCTTGATCGCAGCCATACTCTGCACACACACTCACTGAATGCCAGAGCTGAACCTCTGCTCCAAAGTTTTCACATTGGCCTGTTATAGCGCCACCAGGAGGCCGCTTTGTGCAAAACGAATGTTTTGACAGTACACCTACAGATTTTGTCCAAACATCGTGCAAATTGGTACAATGCAGTCTCTCTAGAGCCATTCAACGAAACATGTCTTTCAGATTTTTCAGACTCCTGATTGGCTAAGATTGGCTTCCAAAGTTCGCAGGAGTACAAAATGCTGCAAATCATGAACACATTGTGTGATATCCGTGACATTTTGCACGCACAATACCACTAGGCAGAGGAAGAAATGGCACTTGAATATTTTCAACTCAGCCTCATGGTGGTGCAGTGAAGTATAAACAAGGCTTTAGGATTTATAAGTAGCCTAGTTTTTAGAATCCTCCTCCTCAGGTCACCGTCTAAATGTGTTAACTTAAATGTGATATTTTTTATTTATTTTTCAGATTGAAATTGTGAAAGGATCAGGAGTCCTTTGCAACAGGGCAACCTGGTTTTCCGCCTCCAACAGCACCACTCCAACCCAGATGGTGCGATTGTTGCTGATCGGTGTGTTCCCTATTGAGGAACTCCTGGAGAGCAACCTCAGCGGTATTATTTTCCCCAAAATATCTTAAAGTCGATCCATTAACAAATGCAGAATTAAGATTTGAACCTGCTTGGGATAATGTATTTCCGTTTGTACCTCCATAACATAAATCTGAGATATTGCTTAAGTGAAACATCATGTAGTTAGGGGGATTTCCCACCTTTCATTTGAAAAATAATGTTTAAAATATCTTATTTAGGTGGGATGTCAAAGCGTGGCAGTGGGGAAGATTTGAAGGCCCTGGATCCAGAAAAAAAGAACGCAATACTTGGTGAGTACATCAAATGAATTCAAGAGTGTGCTTCCACTGAGATAAGTGTGGTCCTCTGGGTTGTAGAACATGTAGTTGGTTAGTCAATAACAATTGTTGTCCTACAGCAGTGGTTCCCAACCGGTGGGCCGCAAGGGGATTTCAAGTGGGCCCCCAAATCATTGGACAAAACACTAGAATGTTATTAAAATATAACATTCATATTTAAAGAAGTCTTTAAAAATGATACTATTTTATGGTGTTTCTTAGACTGGAATAAGTATACTATGTTCCATTGATCTAAGCCAGAACACAAGTTGATTGATCATTAAATAAACATAAAATAAACATCTTAAGAAAATGCACGTGGCCCACCTATCAACTTGTCTACTGCCAGGTTATGTGATCAGGCCGTGAAAACAATTAAAGATTTTCATGTTGGTTCTGCCACAAGAAAAGATTGGGAAAAACTGCTCTACATCTACGAGTGCATGTGTTTGGTCCGACGGAGCATTGGTCCGATGCATTGGTGTGATCGACAACCTACCTCAAACCCTAACCTCCCCCGGGGCAGCACACCTAAACCTAACCCCAACCCTCTCCCGACCCCCAGCACAGACCCTCACCCTAACCCTAACCCTTAACCTCCCCCGGGGCGCAGCACACCTAAACCTAACCTCGGACCAATGCGCGTCGGATCATTGCTCCGTCGGATCATAGTATGCCTCCCTACATCTACTGCACCCTTCTTCACCCATAACCCATTTAGACTTGAGGCCAATTCAAAATGCATGCTAAGTCCTAACCTTAGTTTTTATTTTTAGAATATTGTTAACATTCAATGAACATATAACTATATATACTCACTCTACAAATAACAGGGCCTGTGATATTTTAATTTGTCCATTAACACCCAGCCCTGTATAATGTAGTAACGTCCAAAATGACTCCCAGATTGAATTGCACATTGACATGAAGGTTATTTCAGGTCTAAATGGGTTCATCATTAATCATGCCATTTGCACCATATCATGCTTTTAGTTAATTTGCTTGATTTGCATGTCTTATCACTAAATAACCTGTGCTGATGAGTGCTGGCACGTCGCCAATACTAATTAAAGTGACATTTGTGAGAAAACCTTGTTTAAATCTATTCATTCCATATACCATTATTTTTGTATTAAGGCCAACAATCGTCAACAATAGGTTTGTGTGCACACTAACAGATGGACTGCTTGAATTCTAGTTGACTTCAAGCATGTATTTTTTGTATTGCCATGTTTTGTTCTTGCTTAAATGTAAATCGCTCTGGATTAAGAGCGATTTACATTGCTAAATGCCTAAATTATAAATCGGTCTTCTCATTATTGCCTTTTCCTTGATTCTATGTAGAAGCCACATTAAAGAAGTTCCCACAGTCAACCAAAGGCATGCTGGGAACAGCAGTAAACGGAAAGCTGACAGAGCTGCGGCGGTCCCACAAGAAGTAGACAAACAAGTAATGATATTATTAAAATGAAATAAAGCTGTGGATACAGCCCCTCCTATATCCAGCTTTAATGTCTGTCCAGTACACAAACATTAAATTCATATTGACAATGAATAGAGAATGATACATCATAATTGTACGTCATGATGACATGACGCAAATTGTGATGTGCATTTTGTAGCTTGCTTCTGAACTAATGATGCCTCTTTTTTATCAAATCAGATTTGGGGATGACATCAGAGTGGTACGTGCCCAAGAGAAGCCTTGGTGACCAGGAGCCCCCACCCCGCCAATGTATATTTTATTATTTTCATGGCCAAATTATTCTTTTTTATGATTTATTGCCGTAAATTTAATAAACGTTTATTATCCCAAGAAACATCTCTGAGGTCTTCTTTTCTGACACATATTTGGATATTTTTTTATATTCAGAAAGATAAAGATATAGATTATGTAATTTACATATAATAATAGGTTGACATTATCAGGCTAAATACATTCTTAAACTTCTTGTTTATGCTACATCATTGGTTCCCAAACCACAATTTCTGTGTATGTGTAAATAAAATTGTTGCTATTATATTATTATTATTATTGTATTATTTATAATTGTATTATTATTATTATATTGTATTATTTATGTACATAAATGTACATATATGCACATGTGCATATATGTTCATATAAGTGCATATATGCACATATATGTTCAGGGGGTCCAATTTCATATATGTTATATGTTAGACATATATGTAACATACATGTCTAACATATATGTTACATATATGTTAGACATATCTGTCTGAATGTTTACATTTTCTATCTGATGTATGCAGTAATGTTTTCCATATCCACTGGATATAGTGGATAGTTTAAACTTGGTTATTGAAACCAGTATTTTATGTACACAGCCCTGCCTGTCAGCTCCAGGCACTTGTTCGGTTCCTAAGCTAAGCTTTCACACATATTTTGGTGACACGTTTGCACTTTTTATGTCAGCATTTCATTGCTGTAACAATGTTAATTGTTTACATTTACTACTTTACTACATTACTCTGACTGCTGTATGCAGTAATGTTTACTCTGTGTCCTGTTCTGTGCTGCACAGTAGGCTACATTATTGTTATTTTCTGGTTTTACCAGTGTTCAGGGAATGAGAGAGAAAGCACTGCTGCATTTAACAATCCAAGTGCCAGCAGGTTTTTAGTTTTACAGTATCCAAATTCATTACAGTACAGCACCCATAGTTTGGTGACACGTTTGCACTTTTTATGTCAGCATTTCATTGTTGTAACTGCATGTTACTTAATTGTTTACATTTATTATCTGACTGCTGTATGCAGTAATGTTTACTCTGTGTCCTGTTCTGTGCTGCACAGTAGGCTACAATATTGTTATTTTCTGGTTTTACCAGTGTTCAGGGAATGAGAAAGAGAAAGCACTGCTGCATTTATTACAATCAAAGTGCCAGCAGGTTTTTTTGTTTTACTGTTTTCAAACTCATAACAGTATGTTTCTAACTTAGAATGACTGAACTTACTGCAAATAAATCTGCCCAAGAGGGACAAAGAACATTTTTCTGTTGATTATTTTATTTTATTAATGTTTCACAGTGTTTTGGTATTGCAATTGATTTCATAAGATAATTTTTACTTCATTATTACATGAAAAAAATTGCTTTATACCTGGTAATTTCAGGTTGTTTTTTAATGCCCGCGGAATATTTACTTTAAGCCGCGGAATATTAACGATAAGCCACGGAATCAAGAATTGCTCTCCGCGGAATCAAGAATTGCTCTCTGCGGAATCTAGACTTTTTCTCCGCGTTTTCCTATAGGGGGACTAATTTGAGATACAGTGGCATGTTTGGATAAAGAAAATATTAAATATGCACTCTCAGTGTCTTGTCTGTCACATCACATGCAAAAGCAGAGCAGTTTATGTGGCCACCAAGGTGGTGTTAAATTGAAGAATTTCTTAACGGAAATGAATCGATTAACTATCAACATCCCTACCTGCAATCCAGTTCATCCTGAATTGGGACAATGAAGAGGGTGTGTCGGCCATTGTTTGTAACATTCTTCAGAAAACTTCCAGTATAGCCCACATCCTCTCCAATAACCTGGACAAGCTTCCTCTGCCCATGACCACCTAAATACAAAAAATAAATATCACTGGTATTTATTTTGAGAAATTTATAAAACATTTGGTAGCAGACATAGAACTACCATCATTAAATTATTTAAAATAATTGACATTACAGAAGAAACACTGATATAACTACAGACTGAATTAATCGTAACATAAGTTACGATTGGTTGTAAGAAATAAATGCATTAATATATTCAATACAGTAGGATTACCTGTCGCTTTGTGGCAAAGCCATGCTCCATTCAGCTGTGCCAATTTGGAGAACTGAAACTCCAGTAGAGCAACGATCTAAAACAGGTTTAACATAAAAAATAAAAAACAGTGTTTAGGGTCATCCACAGTTCCACACAGACTGACAACTATAAATATAACTCAATGATCAGAGCAGCAACAATGACAACACGACGCCATGTAAAGGTTGATAGATTTTGATTACTGCACATCATGGTTACCTCATCGTGGGTCGCATCCTCTGTCACCTGGGCGCTTCTTAGCTCGGACACCTCCCTGCCTCAAATATGCAAAAAAACTGTACAAAGGGAAAGCAGTGTAATCAATATTAAAATCCCAATAAGCTTTATTTTGGTACTCTAAACAGAGGGACATAGCAGAAGCTCTGAGACAACAATGCTACACATTGCAGCAGCAGTAGAGAATAGATAACAATTTTAATGTTCAAAAGACATCATTTACCAAGTCAACTCAGCAGAGTAATGATTCAGATAAAGAATAGACTCATATTTTACAGCTATAATTAATTGCAGTTCCCTGCTGAAAAATCCAGCATAGACCAGCATAAGCTGGACCAGCAACTTTCTTGCTGGTCTTAGCTGGTGACCACCTTTTGCTGGTGACCAGCTTTAGAGTGTGTTTTGGACGCCATCTTGCTGGTCTTAGCTGGTGACTGACCAGCTAGGTTTTGCTGGTCCATGCTGGTTTAAACTGGTAGCTGGTCACCAGTTTATGCTGGTCTTAGCTGGTATTTTGATGGTTTTGCTGGTCACCAGCTTATGCTGGTCACCAGTTTATGCTGGTCTTAGCTGGTATTTTGATGGTTTTGCTGGTCACCAGTTTATGCTGGTTTTAGCTGGTGACCAGCTTATAGTTTGTTTTGGGTTTAGGCTTAGGTCTTGCTGGTGAATTTCAGCCAGGGTCCCATGGTATTAAAAAATCACACCTGTGTGAAGTGAGGGGCACTAATATATTAAGTCTAAAGTGTGGGTCATGACCGAAAGAATAAGGTCGCGAGTTTTCTTCGACGGGTGGCTGGCATCTCCCTTAGATCGAGATAGGGTGAGAAGTTCAGTCACACGAGAGAGACTCGGAGTAGAATTGCGTGCTCCTTCGCCTGGAAAGGAGTCAGCTGAGGTGGTTCGGGCATCTGGTTAGGATGCCTCTCGGGCGCCTACCTAGGGAGGTCCTCGACGCACGTCCCACTGGGAGGAGACCCCGGGGCAGACCAAGGCACAGTTGGAGGAAATACATCGACTCACTGGCCTTGGAACGTCTCGGAATCCCCCAGGAGGAAGTCACTGATGTTGCTCTGGAGAGGGAAATCTGGAGCACTCTGGTGGAGCTGTTGCCCCGCGACCAGACTACGGATAAGGGGTTGAAGATGGATGATTAGGTAGCTAGGTCGTAGGTACTATATTGCAAACAAATAAAGTAAGACCAAATCCAGGTTACAAGTTCTAATACACTGCATTTTATTCAAGCTGCACATTAAATGTAAAATACACCAGCTTCAAATACTGTTTAACAAATAAAATAAATAATGACAAAAATAAATTAGATGTAAAATGTGCTTACATAAAATAAAAAGTAGTAAACACTAACAAATAAGTATACATAAAGCAAATTATAAATAAAATAAATAATACATGAACAGAATGCGTCAGACCTTAAAATGCAAAAATAACTTAATTTCGTCAAAGAGACACACAAACCACCACAGAGCCTTCATTTAATCAAAGAGACACACACACACACACACAGCCTTCATTTCATCAAAGACACACACACACACACACACACACACACACACACACACACACACACACACACACACACACACACACACACACACATAACATCACAGAGCCTTCATTTCATGACACACACACACACACACACACACATAACACCAGTAAGACGCGCAAACGCGGGAAGCAAACGCAGCTGAGACCCTGCAGATCATGTCTGTCTGTCTGTCTGTCTGTCTGTGTGTCTGTCCCGCTGTTACTGTATATGTGGACCTGGCCCATTTTGTGCCCATATATGGAGCTGAGTGGACCTGGCCCCTTTTGTGCCCATATATGGAGCTGAGTGATTGCTGATGCAACACACTCCATATTTGGATAGCGGGACAGACACACACACAGACAGACAGACAGACAGACAGACATGATCTGCTAGGTCTCATTGCGAACCATCAGAGAAACGCACACCCTCTGGCTAGTCTCCTGCAGAGCCACTGTGTCAAAAACAGAAACAACCATATGATAATATAAAAACTAATGCAATAATACAATGTGCTTCAATTACATAGTGCTTCTCACACTAGTGAACGGTTCATGGCTCACCTCAACTTCAAACAGCAACTCTGGTTTCTCCTTGAATAGTGCAGGCAAGAGCAGAATTGCTGCTTCCGATTGGAGGCCTTAATAAAAAAAATACAATAATTTATTATAATAATTATTTTCATAATCCTTTAAAATCACGAGAACAAATCTCAGTCAAGTAGTGAGTGAGTGAGTGATTCACTTTTGTAATCTATAAATCAAACAAGTTCTACAGATTAAAGTAAATTGCATAACATTGTTGAAAAAACACATTTAAAATGTATCAGCATAAAGGTCCCAACGTTCATTCTGCACAGACTAGTTTTCAGCTAAAAAGAAACCCATCGCTCATTAGATGCAATGTTAAAGTGGTCACAGCACTGACGTGGTAGTGGTTGTGGTAGGCTATTAATTCAAAATTAATCAGGACATTTGACAAAGTTTCAAGGAAAATAGCTATAGCCAATCTACAAATGCACAGCTTATTGCAATGCACTCAACATTTCTAACATACAACTTTGGTGTACTCAATATGCCTGGGTTCACATTCTGGCAAGTGGACTAATATATCAAAATAGATTATCTACACCAGCCGCCCTAAACAAGTCACTATGCGACCGTTGTGAGTTTGTCAAAAGGGTATTTTCACTATTTGAACTTATAATTATGCCCTATATTGAAAATAGCCGACCTACAAGTGTACATGTGTCGTGACGCCAGGGTTGACATGACAGTTGTAAATTAATAATGGGCCTGATGTCGTTTGGGCAACTGCACCCGAAGATAGTTAAAGCCTGTGTTTTTCCCAAGGCTTATATTAAAAATACTTATCCATAAACAGCCATTTCCACCGTCTTCAAAGCAACCACACCAAAACACGGTACAAAATAGCCCCTCCGCCGCGGTTCCATGTGCTATGGGACAAGTAGAAATGCAAACAAATAGCAAATTACCTAAATAAAGTTTCCCCTGTGACATAAAAAACTGAGTTCTTTGCCATTTAATAAACAGTTATACACTCACCTCAAACCTGGGTATACTTCTACTTCCTTGACGAATAAACTGCTGAAAGTGGGAGTCCGTCGGTCCGAGACGTGACGCAGTTATTATTATTTCCTCTTCTGGAAAAGTGGAAAGTTCAAACCTCGCGCTAAGGACAGTCAGTGTACGCTTGTCGAAAACGAACGGATCGACAAGCTCACTCAGCGTTGCAACGCGACGAGTTGTTAGCTTGTAGATCCTAACATGAAACCGTGACGTGGAGTCAACCAATAACAAAGAAGCAGTTTACGTCTTGCTTGTGTGTGCGCGTGCGTGCGTGCATGTGCGCGCGCATATCACTCCCGTCTCCCATAAGTTCCATAGCAACACCAGCGCCTGTGTGTGTGTGTGTGTGTGTCTGTGTCTGTGTGTGTGTGTGTGTGTGTGTGTGTGTGTGTGTATTTATCACTCCCATTGTAACAATAACCAATAATATATATATATATATATATATATATATATATATATATATATATATATATACCGGTATGCCTATATACACACATAATATAGGCCTAATATAATTATTATATGATTATCGAAGGTTAACTATATCGTACGTCACCCAAAATCCCCATACATGGGGAAAACTATTGTGCCCAAGTCTTGTGACATCATTATGACATCATCAGGGATGATAGTAAATCAGGGATTATATAGTAAATGCGACCTGCTATGGAGATCCTGATGTCATCAATATTAGTATATGGATGTATGTCAGAACCTGACATTCCATTATGTTGATCGTTCCCCATCCGTCCTTCCTCTTCGATGTCTCCCTTATGACTGACCCCTGTCCATTTAAACTCTAGACGGGCCTGCCCCAAAGTTATAAGTGCAGCCTCCTGGGCTCCGAGGGACTTCCAGACTTGTTAGCCCGGCAGCCGGCGAAAACAATTAAGAGTTCTCAACAGGCCTGAAAATGAAGTTCCGGCCCTACCTGGGCCCTCAAACCCTGTACACTCAAGACACTGCCCCCGCTGCCACCCTTAGATCTCCATATATGGAGCTGACCTGTTCTAACAATCCATATGTTGATCTGACCTCATCAAACCATGTACACTCAAGACACGCTCCATATAAGGCCAGTGCACACGACCTCGACCTCAGGCGTCTTACTGGTATAGTTGCAACCGTAGGCCACAGATTACTATGAAAACCTGAGAAACATGTCAGTCAGTGACTCCGTCGCACCACCATATATGGCCGTCAGTCCGTCACGCCTATATACAGTATATGGCCGTGTCCATACGACACTGTCAGTGAGGGAGACATTCCATAATGTTGATCTGACCTCATCAAAAGCCAGTACACTCAATACACCATGCTACCAGCTTGGCTTTGCTGGTCTGTCCAGTCATTAGACCAGCTAAGTCCAGATGGTAAGCTGGTTTTTGTTGGTCAGTCCACCATTTGACCATCTACCAGCTTGGCTTTGCTGGTCATCTGGCCAGCCAGCTGGCTCACCAGCAAAGACCAGCTGAATCCAGCCTTCGACCAGCTAACCAAATACACTGACAAATGAGCCAGACCAGCTGACCAGCATGTCCAGCCTGGTATACCATCTAAACCAGCCTAAGACCAGGTAAAACCAGGTAAAACCACCTAAAACCAGCAACCATCATCAGCTGGTTTTTGCTGGATTTTTCAGCAGGGTGGGGCAGGCAGCAAATACCTTTGCAGTGACTGACCAACAGTTGGCAGTGTTGGTGCAGTGTGCCATAGGTGACAGTGGTGGCAGTCACAGCTGGGGCAGAGGGGCCGGGCCGGCCGGCACTGGCGGTCACAGCGGGTGCAGTGTGCCTACTGGGGCTGACATATGGTGGGGGGCCAGGTTGTCCTCGTCCCCTTCCTCTTCCCGAGTAGTAGCGCAGGAAATCCATGTCATTTAATTCCTCCTGCCCACTGAGTTTGATCCATTTGAACACTGAATGGATTTATTGAACACTATTAAACAGCACGAGGTGCAGTCACATTTATTTTTTTCCCATAAAGAAAGGTGCAGTCATATAGGCTAAAATGATGCGTCACATTTGATTAAAAAATCATTGGGATTTCTGCCCATTGTGGTCCACCAGTGATTAGTTTGGATCCCATGCTTTTATCAAAGGATTGTATTAAAAGATTTTTACATTTTTATCGTTCATAAAAATAAATAAAAAGACCAGTGAACGTACACAATAAGCAGCATTAACATGGTGTATTGGTTGCTAGCAATAACATACTTAATTTAAGGCAATGTCCAAATAGTAAAGTATAAAAAACGGATAACATTATCAAGAATGAAAGATAGTAAAACAGTATTAATGTTAAATGTAACAGTCTGGAGAATGCACTGGCTTTCTCCTTCAGCAAACCAGGAAATCAAACCGGACAGAACTCCTCCCCCTTCTCCTTCAGATACAAAGCAGAAAGTTACGGATACGAGTAGGACACAGAAAAACAGAGGGAAGAACAGTGCCAAAAGTCACGTGTTGACTGAAATGCTGTGACAGATCTGAACCTCTGAAACACTGTGGGTGAAACACTGAAAAATATTTCTTTCAGAGATTTGAAAGGCCATTTTGGCCTATAAAAACGTATTTTAAAGATTCAGAAAGTGTTTCAGTGATTCAAATATTTTTTTCAGGCTTTTGGAGCATTTAGTTTAAGTTAGGAGTTTACAATGGAAAACAAAGGGAAAACAGTGCCAAAAGGTAAATTCTGAAGCTGTGTATGTGACAAACTTGATACTCTGAAAATTCCTGGGCGAAACACTGTAAAATGTTTTTTCAGAGATGCAGGCCTATCAAAATTTATTTCAGAGATTCAAATATTCTTTCAGAGATTCAAAACGAAAATTCAGTCTTGAAAAAAGAGTTTCAGACATGCAAATATTTTTTTCAAGCTTTTGAACCCTTTATTTTAAGTTTGGACTTTACGAGGTTTCAAACGTGGAAAAAAAAGGGAAAACAGTGCCAAAAAGTAAATTCTGAAGCTGTGCATGTGACAAACTTGATACTCTGAAAATGCCTGGGCGAAACCCTGTAACATATTTTTTCAGAGATTCAAAAATACTTTCAGAGATTCAGAACGGATTTTTAGTGTTGCAAAACTATTTTCAGAGATTCAGAACGGATTTTTAGTGTTGCAAAACTATTTTCAGAGATTCAGAACGGATTTTTATTGTTGCAAAACTATTTTCAGAGATTCAGAACTTGAATTCAGAATAATGGCCTCTTTGCGGTACCCTACAGCCATGTCTTAAGCACACATAACAAGAAACAGTGGCAGTATGTGAGCTTGTAGATCTTAACACTTTGACACATTTTGAAAACCCTTCGATACTATTAGTTAAAGCGCTCACACCTATTTGCACTCAGACAACCAAGCGCACCACTGTGCTCCCTTTCATTTTCTTCAACAGCTGAGCTGGCCTTGTCCGATGGGCAAGGCCTTCCAAAAATAGCCATAACTCATCAACGTCCCTCTCCACGGAAGTCTTTAGTAAAAGGCGAAAGGCTTATTCGTCATGAAGAGAGACCCGAGTAATTCTACCCGCTCGCCACGGCGGCCAGCGAAGCCTCTAGCCGCGCCGGTCAAGCGCTTGACGGCGCGCGTGCACGCACACACTTGGCGTGGGCAGCCCCGCGACACAGCACGTGCGTTATTTCACAGTCCGAGGTGGCTCTGTGCTCCCGCGGCTGGGTTTAGGGCGTCTTGGGTGGGTGGCTAAGAGCGGGTGTCCGGGTCGAAAGCGGGGCCTGTCGGATTGGGGGTGTGGTTTAATGATGAAGGCGTGGCCTATGCGTTTTGGGGTGCAAAAAGTTAGTGGTGCACAATGATCCAGTGTTTTGCATCGCCCATTCATGAATGACCGTTGCTCATTCAGTATGCCGACATGAAAAAGCTTACAGTACCTGGTATTCCCAGGCGGTCTCCCATCCAAGTACTAACCAGGCCCGACCCTGCTTAGCTTCCGAGATCGGACGAGATCGGGCGTGTTCAGGGTGGTATGGCCGTAAGCAAAGGCAGCTGTGGCCGGTACGGCCCATGTACAGCAGATGGCAGCAGCCATGCGCTAATGAAAAGCTTACAGCACCTGGTATTACATTGTGAAGGTTCCGGGGGAGGGGTGCTTAAGAGTGGGTGCCCGGGTTCGGATGGAGAGCCGGGTCGTGGGTTTAGCTGGCTTCGGGCCTGGCACCCCGGTGGGGGCCCAGGGCTTCCTGGGTCCGAGTGGAGAGCCGGGCAAAAGGTACCCGGGTTCGGATGGAGAGCCGGGTCGTGGGTTTAGCTGGCTGTCGGGCCTGGCACCCCGGTGGGGGCCCGAGGCTTCCTGGGTCCGAGTGGAGAGCCGGGCAATTGGGGCTGTGGTTTGATCATGTGGGCGTGGCCTATGCGCTTGCCCTGCTTATATTCCAAGATCGGTCGTTTCCAGGGTGGTATGGTCGTAAGCAGCAGCCCGTAGGGCTCCTCTCCAGCACTATACGCATGTTTTCAACACTTAATCAGGGGAGAGCGCGAACGCAGTCCCCCACTACCAGAAATTGTGCAGTCGAGATTCCCACATTTGGGGAATTCGCCCGGGTCAGCAAAGCACGGCGTGCAATGGCTGAGCCTCTCCGAGGGTGAACCGACCTTCGTGATCATGGTGTCTCCCCTGCCAGGTAAGTATGAATTGTACATGCTGGCCATAGAGGAAAGCACTCATCCACATACCAGTCCCCTGCCGGTCAGACAACGACTAGTCCCCTCCACGTGGGCGTAACAATGGCCTCTTTGCGGTACCCAACAGCCATGTCTTAAGCACACATAACAAGACACAGTGGCAGTATGTGAGCTAGTAGATCTTAACACTTTGACACATTTTGAAAACCTTCGATATATACTATTTGTACGGATATAATTAAACTTTGCTGTTTCATAACTTTGTCTAACTATTGATTCAACCCTCCGTAAAGGAGTTAACGAACAGGTATGGGTAATCCGTGATTTAACACAACCGTTATATTACTCAAACACACACTTCCTCCAAGTTGCAATAAAGACTCGCAAACAATCACCTATTTTCCGGCCATTTTATTACTACAATCTCATAACACACTCATACACGTACAAACACACTTCTACTAAACTTGTGTACAGTAAAAGCCTTATTTGCCTTGTCTGGCCCGTGTTTAGATATAGTTCAATAGCTTCCACAACTGATTGTTCTTATCATTTATCACAAGATTCAGAGGTCGCGACGTTAGTCGCGTTAGTGGCATTAGCAGGTAATAAACTGAAACACAAAGAAACACAACATATACTATTAATTCACAGATCTAACGACTGCACAAGCGTATCATTATGACAGAGTATTTAACCGTACTTATTAACACATCATAAAAACTTACGCAAACGCCATGTCTCCTGCTCATTACATTTTCTTTAGAATGAACTGGAAAAGACACGCGACTATAGTATATCCTGTTAAAAAGCACGCCTCTTGACATCAGATACTTCCTACCATTGTACCATTGTCATCAATATTGACTTCACTGTGTCCCACTAGTATATGCACCGCATTCCTCTAGTCTAGTAGTAGCATAAACACATTTTACCTCCCAATTAACTGTATATATCTACATCCCTGAGATACTGTAATTGGTTGATAAGAGGATTTCTGTTCTTATATAACACAGAGTATTTTCTGTAGAGGCAGTGAACTTCATTAGTAGCACTAACATCTAACATATACAACACAACATGAAGTTACAAATATAAGCTGGGTCGGCACTTAATACTATAATGAGCCCACCACCCGGAATAAACGCGACACCTCCCACTTTTAGCTACGGTTTGAAATTAAACCCAGTAGCTAAATAGATACCCCACACTCATTTGTATACAAAAACATTCAAACAAAATAGAAATAAGTATATCAATCATGCTTCTAATTGATGAACGCCTCCGGATGGCACTCACCAGGTGAAGTCATGGAACAATAAACCTATTTTACTTTCATGCACTGAATTAATTTTGATCTCAACTGACTGTAGGAGGTAGGCACCACCGCTTTGCTCCTTACTGGATGGCAAGTATGCCCCATCACCCAGCTGCCTCAAGTAAATACCCACTAACTAGTCTTACTCGCGCAGCATGCATATAGAAGAGTTCGTTTGGGTATTTCTCAAGAGGACTTCTAGTCTAACTTACTGGTCTTCAACCGGGATTAGGACAACCAGCCGTCGTACATCACGATGGAGGATGACGGATGGCCATGCCACCTCGTTCTTTTCCACCTGCGACCAACTGATGGGCAGACATGGACATGTCCGCACCTTTACGTCCCTGACGACACCCTGGTTATCTGGACACACCTCCACGACACGACCCATCCGGAATCGACCTCGTAGAGCGTTCTGGTCTGCGACCCACACCAGGTCGCCGACGGCCACATTCCGTGCTGGAACGTGCCATTTCTCTCGGATGAAGAGATGAGGACCCGCCAGCTGGCTCCACCGCTTCCAAAACTTGTCCACCTCACGCTGGACCGCCCGAAGACGACTGTATGGGTAGCTAGGGAAGTCAAAACCCAGGTAGTCTCCCCTGGGCCCTGCCCGCCCCAACAGCAGTGAGTTGGGAGTGATGATGTCCACCGAATCCTCGCCGACTTGAGCTCTGGCTCCGATGGGTCTTTCGTTGGACAGGTTAGCAGCAAGGTAAAGTAGAGTCTGGAACTCCAACGCCGACAGATCATCGGTGTCGCCGACGCTGCTCAACGCCCTTTTTAGAACATGGACGGCAGCTTCGGCCGCCCCGTTCCGATGCGGTGAGTCCGCTGGGCTAAACTCCCATGCCCAGTCGGTCCCTGCAACTGCTGCTCTCTGCTGGATCTGCTCCTTGTCGATGTCCGCTAGGAACTTGTATAGATCCTCCAATGCTGGTCTTGCACCAACAAAGTTCGTACCCTGATCAGACCACAACTTCTTGGGGTGGCCTCTCAGAGCAGTGAATCGCTGGTAGGTCTGCAGAAAGCCTTCTGTAGACAAGTCCTCAACTAAGTCCGCATGGACAGCTCGTGAGGCCATACAACTGAAGACCACGCCCCAGACTTTTCTCTTTATGCGTCGCCTCACAATGCCTCTGACAGTGTAAGGACCGAACAAATCCAGCGTTGTGTACTCGAACGGAGCCGCTGGACTTGTGCGCACTGTAGGAAGATCAGCCATCACTTGTTTGGATAGCTTGGCTTCCCGTTTGCGACAAAACAGGCAAGCGTCGATCACTTTCCGTGCGACCCTTGGTCCCTGAATCACCCAGGCCTTCTTCCTGACCCGCAGGAGTGTCCCAGCCACGCCCTCGTGGTTTGCACGGTGAGCCTCCTCGCACAGTAGTGTGCTGACTCGTGCTTCGTAAGGAATGATGGGCACGCCTTGACTTTCTTTGCCAATGGTTTGAACTCGGCCTCGGCATAGCAAGAGACCTGTCTTGTTATCTTTACTAACTACAAGACGGTTCAGTGATGTTGTCGGGAAAGAAATCCCTTCTTGGGCAGCTAGGCACAGCTCCATGAATGCTGTGTCGCGCTCTCCGACAGAGAGCACTGCCCCCCACTGTACACGACTGCCGGACTTGAATAAGCCCCCGTGGCCACGCAACACCCTGCGGACGTAGCCTACTGCCCCGCAGAGTTTTGACAGTGTGCTGCATCTGGTCAAGTCCATCTGGTTCACAAGACCCGACCCCCACAGCCGCTCAGTTTCGTCATTAGATGCTGCTACAGAACCCCCATCACTGACCGGTGAAGGACTCCTGCTTGCTGCTGGAGACCCCCCGTTGTCTGGTGAAACCCTCCCACTGACTGGTGAGGACCTGCCACTGCTTGGCAGTGACGCAGACCCCTGGTTCCTAGTCTGGGATCTAGTAACAGCAGCAGAGAATGCTTTTCTCTGCAATGTGCTCACGATTTCTCGTGATGAAGCAGCCACCTCGGCAGCAGACTTCATGGGCCATTCCTCTACTGGTTTAGTCAGGAACTCTGGTCCCTTCTGCCACAGGGAATCACTGTCTAACTGCTCAGGAGAACCCCCCCTCGTGACTAGATCAGCTACATTTTCCACCCCGGGAATCCACCACCAGTCAGTCATAGGCCCCGCCTTCTGGATTTCCCCAACCCTGTTTGCGAAGAACGTCTGGAACCCGTAACTGTCTCTTTGAATGGCACCCAGCACTGTCTGACTGTCAACAAAGTGATACCACCTCGCGATCGTCAGCCTGCTATGCTTCAACACGTACCCTTTGAGCCGTGCGGCAAAGACAGCACCGCAGATTTCAGCTTTCACTGCATCGCCTTTTTGATCTAGGGGAGCCAACTTGGCCTTTGACTCCACTAGACGAGTCTCTACCCCGCTAGCTGTTTCCCAGCGCAGGTAGAGCACCGCTCCGTAGGACTCTGAGCTCCCATCGGAAAAGGTGATGCCCCAAGGTTCCCCCACCCATCCGGACGGAGTGATACACCTAGGGAATGTGATAGAACTCAGCTTTGCATATTCCTCAAAAAGCTCAACCGCTCTCATGCGGAGATCGCTAGACAACGGTTGATCCCAAGTGTCTTTGGTCAATGACCCCGCCTCCTGGAACGCTCTTCTGACTAGAATAACGCCTTTCTGTTTCAGAGGCGTGACAAGGCCAATGGGATCATACAGTCCCGCTACTTGACTCAGCAGCATTCGCCGAGTCAGAGGATTTGGCGTTTTCTCCGCCACCTCCTCCAGAGCAAGGTTTTCCTCGCTCCGCACTTTTTTCTTTCTTGCGGAAAAGTTTATGGCAACCATGATGAAGAGGCTGTCCTCCTTCACATGGTAACCAACCCCCAGAGCCTTATTGTCCTCCTCTCTCATTTGATTTGGCAACAATATAGTCTCTGGTTTCATTTCTCCATCTCCTTCCCTCCCACTTTGGCCCGACAGTACCCAGGGGCTTCAGGTGAAACCCCCCGGTGGCCAGAATGGTTTTAACCCCCGCCAGTAGCTCCTTTAGCCTCTGGGGGCAATTGTGAGACAGAAAAATGTCGTCCACGTACGCGTTTTCCACGATTACTTCCCTCTCGTCCACCATGTCGGTGAACTGAGGCAGATACGCTGTCTCGCGCATCGCTATTTGAGCTATGCAACCAGCTGGACGGTCACCCATGTTGACCCGCACCACAGCATAGTCTTCTATTTCGCTGTCAACTGAGTCCCTCCATAGGAACCGGTGCAAATGTACCTCCCGCTCTTCAAGCCAGACCGAGTGGTACATTTTGCTTACGTCGCCGATAGCGGCATACTCCCCTTCTCTGAAACGAAGTAACACTGCTCGGATGGGGTTCAAAACGTCAGGACCCTTTAACAGGATGCTGTTCAAACTCACACCTCGAAATTCTTGACTACTGTCCCAGACTATTCTAACTGGTGTGGTAACAGAATGTGGGTTTGGTGCCATGAGATGGTTAATCCACCAGACGGCGCCGTTCCACACGTCCATGACAATTTTAGACAGTTTGACAGCAGCACCTCTTTTGAGCGTCTCGTGTACCTGGCTAGCATAAGCAGTTTTCCACACGGGATCTTTACTGAGACGTTTCTCAGATTTCAAGAAGGTGGCTACAACCGCCGCTCTATTGTTCGGTAAAGTATCTGGATTCTCTTTCCAGGGGTAACTCGCATCCCAGTGAGACTCATCACTGTGTGCGTCACTTGTTTTAAAAGTTAAGCCCCTCTTGACAATCTCCATTTCTCTCTCGTCAGCGAGAGACATCTCCTTTCCACCAGGAGCGCATTTTCCACACCGACAACCTCCACACAGAGGGTCGCATGCGGCGCCAATACTGTCCCAACGCCACCATGACAGAGCGGTGCCGGTATCAGTATGGCAAGTTGCCGCCGCCTTAATCTCAACGGCAGCACCTCTCATTGAAAGAGCTAAATGGGTAAACGCTTCTCCTGTGATCATTTCACTAGCGTCAAACAGAGTAGGATGAACTCCACTAACTGTTTTACCCAGGGCACCCTCCCATAGGACCAGATCCCCGACCCTTTGTAACCTTTGCGGGGCTAGACGCCCTTCTCTGGCGCTAATAAGCATTTCCACTTTAGCTGGACGTCGCAACTCCTTTGGTTCGGTACCCGGAAAAAGTTCTGCAATGCGTGAAGGACTCACTTCACCCTTGATGTCTGCAATTACAGGTATACCATAACAAGTCATGTCATGGTTTCGAGAAGAGCCCTTCTCCATCGTTTTCAAACAAACTGAATATCTATGGGTTTGATATTGTTCTGACATCCCACCCACACCCTTCACGCGTAGAGAAACAGGCACCCCTTTCAGTCCAAGTCTCTTTGCAGCTTTGTGGGTGATATAGTTTGTGTCAGAAGCAAGATCAATTAATGCTCCCATCCAATCTCCACGTCTTGTCGTCACTTCCAGTGTCATCATGAGAACAGGCATCTCTGCTTGTCCATTGTTTTCAATGCAGACAGTCGTGGCTATTTTGTTAGTGACAGCTTTGCGCACTATTACCAGCTGTGCTGGCGACAGCCCTGCTTCTGCAAAGCTTTCTTCCATTTCACGTGTAGGCCCCCGCAGGTCCCTCCCCACGTTAGCCCCCCCCCTCGCGCTGTCACTCCTAGTGCTACTGTCCCTGTTACGTGGACGCGCTTTGAGGCATAACTGGAAATTATGAGGCGCCGAGCCCTCGCTTTTGCACTCCACATTTCTGCATAAGAAATTGTTATTTCGTACTCTGCATTGCCCGTCATGCTGGCCTAAGCATTGCGTGCATGCTTTGTGCTTTTTAACTAAAGCCCTCTTGCCTTCTACATTAGCTTTTGCAAATGTTTTACAACGGTAGAATTGGCCCGTATGATCATTTTCCCCACAGATTACGCATGAACCGCGCGTACTCTCCCCACTGGATGAAGTGGTTTTAGTGAACGCGCGTTTCTCGCGTGCACCACTATTACGGCTCCGTGGTTCTGGATCATGTTTGGTATCTGAGCTTGTTCCATTTAATTGCTCCTGTGCGACGAGTACTGCCGTGTGCTCTCGGAGAAATTCAATGAAACACTCAAATTTGTTCTTATACCCACCATTGGCCTGATTTTTAGTCATACCTTGGTGGTGATGTATCCATTGTCGTTGCATTGCTGGCGGCAATTTACTCTCCAGATTATAAATCACGAGTGGATTACTAATAGCCTCATCCGAATTTAGGTCGGATAGATCAAGGACTGATTTCTCTATCATTCTGAAGAAATTCAATGTCTCTTTTTGCTGGCCATCACGCACTTTGGGCATGCTGTTCAAATTAAAAATAATATCATGGACAATTTGTGATACATTTCCATATATGAGTTCTAATCTGCGGTAGACTTCCTCTGTAGTCTTGCAATAATCCAGTCTTAATTCATCACTGATCTTTCTGTCAATGGAATCCATCAACAGTTGGTAATGCATGTCGTCACCCCACTCAGAGGTTTCACACAGCGCATATCTCCTATGCCACTGTGTCTTCCACCTGAAATAAGTCATACGATCCCCACTGAATTGTGGGAACTTCATTGGCTGGGTGGCAAGTCTGCTTGCTCTTATTTTCCCGTTCGCCCCGCCATCAGCGGCTGCGAGAGGAGCCCTCGATTCCTCTTTAATCACTATAGGCTTTGTTAATGCGCCTTTTTGCGATAATTCCTGGAGACATCTATGTTTGGCCTCCTTAAAATCATTTACTGTCATTGTTAATCTCGCCAAATCATCGCCAGAAATGCAACCTTCATATAGAGTAAATAACGCCTGCACGTCTGCAAAAGACTCCCTCAATTCGGCAGTCAAATTGTTGCAGAGGCGCTCTGTTATTTCGTGCTCTTTATAATTGCCAGCCTCGGCCCATCTCAGGGCGGACACAACCCGAGTTAAAGCGCTCTTAAAAGCCGCATCAATACACCGTGACCATAAAGCGAGTTTCACTTGTTTAATGCCTTCAGTGTATTTTTCTTCGCCTGCTTTTATTTTTTCTTCTACAGAGGCGATTTCTTTTTTGCTTGGATCGTCTTCAATCTCTTCTAACGCGATTATATACTCTAGGCTATCATTTAGAAACGCCTCGTAGTCCTTCGTCACTCCTACTATCATAAGCTTGAGATCCTCCTCAGACTTTCCTTCGGCATATGACACTAATAAGGCTTTAGCAGCGTTCCTAGTTAATGTGCCTTGGCTCGTAGATCTCGCCTTCCTTAAATCTGCTAAGGTTGCCATGGCTACGAAATGGACGCAGCCCCCCCCCACCAACCTTGTTTCAAGATGGCCGGGTCCGGGACATTCCTCAATGGCGGTTTTTCAGGAAGTGGCTGTGGAACACGTGTACTGTATCCCCTCAAATGACCCCTCCTATTAGCATTAGCAGTAGCTCTACGTTAGTCAAAGCTATCCCTCTGCTATCAGCATTAGCATTAGCTCTTGTTAGCCGAAGCTACCTCTAATGCTCGTTGTCTGCCAGGCTCAATGCAATGTCAATGGAAAGGTGGCTAGCTTCTTTCTTGTCATGCATAGAATTAGCTTTAGCTCGATTACTCCCCAAAAGTCAATGCACAGTTTCCTTTTTGCAACACACAATTCCAGCGATATTCCCCCCAATGCACAAGCACTCCTGTGGGCACTGAAACTTTTTATTTAGGATTCCAACAACCGAGCACTTTGCTAGCACCCAGGTGGCCCCTCTTTAGCAGCAGTATAGCTACTAGCACCCTCCCCCGGACTTCCAGGCCGGGTCACCTTTCACTAAGGCGAGCGGATGATCCCCTGCAGGTATCAGCTACTTCAGCAGCCTGCGGGCGGTCGCGTTGGTCCTCGGACGAAGGCGACCGATGACGGGTCCAGAGCTGCTCCGGGATGGCCGTTTCTTTGTCTTGCTTCTCGGCTAGCGTCACGCTAACAGCCAGACATCCATTGACCACGTAGTAGGCTAAGCTAACACGGGCCTATGGCTTCCATTAGCATCGTGGTTGCACTGAATGCTAAGGTATTCTTTAGCTACGGTGTTTACACGCGTTGCTATGGTTTCGCTCCGGCGGTTCACCGTTTGAATGTTTTCCACGGTAACCCTCACACGTTATTATTACTGCAACGGTGATTACTCCGGTTGCTTTATTACTGTACGGATATAATTAAACTTTGCTGTTTCATAACTTTGTCTAACTATTGATTCAACCCTCCGTAAAGGAGTTAACGAACAGGTATGGGTAATCCGTGATTTAACACAACCGTTATATTACTCAAACACACACTTCCTCCAAGTTGCAATAAAGGCTCGCAAACAATCACCTATTTTCCGGCCATTTTATTACTACAATCTCATAACACACTCATACACGTACAAACACACTTCTACTAAACTTGTGTACAGTAAAAGCCTTATTTGCCTTGTCTGGCCCGTGTTTAGATATAGTTCAATAGCTTCCACAACTGATTGTTCTTATCATTTATCACAAGATTCAGAGGTCGCGACGTTAGTCGCGTTAGTGGCATTAGCAGGTAATAAACTGAAACACAAAGAAACACAACATATACTATTAATTCACAGATCTAACGACTGCACAAGCGTATCATTATGACAGAGTATTTAACCGTACTTATTAACACATCATAAAAACTTACGCAAACGCCATGTCTCCTGCTCATTACATTTTCTTTAGAATGAACTGGAAAAGACACGCGACTATAGTATATCCTGTTAAAAAGCACGCCTCTTGACATCAGATACTTCCTACCATTGTACCATTGTCATCAATATTGACTTCACTGTGTCCCACTAGTATATGCACCGCATTCCTCTAGTCTAGTAGTAGCATAAACACATTTTACCTCCCAATTAACTGTATATATCTACATCCCTGAGATACTGTAATTGGTTGATAAGAGGATTTCTGTTCTTATATAACACAGAGTATTTTCTGTAGAGGCAGTGAACTTCATTAGTAGCACTAACATCTAACATATACAACACAACATGAAGTTACAAATATAAGCTGGGTCGGCACTTAATACTATAATGAGCCCACCACCCGGAATAAACGCGACACTATTAGTTAAAGCGCTCACACCTATTTGCACTCAGACAACCAAGCGCACCACTGTGCTCCCTGTCATTTTCTTCAACAGCTGAGCTGGCCTTGTCCGATGGGCAAGGCCTTCCAAAAATAGCCATAACTCATCAACGTCCCTCTCCACGGAAGTCTTTAGTAAAAGGCGAAAGGCTTATTCGTCATGAAGAGAGACCCGAGTAATTCTTCCCGCTCGCCACGGCGGCCAGCGAAGCCTCTAGCCGCGCCGGTCAAGCGCTTGACGGCGCGCGTGCACGCACACACTTGGCGTGGGCAGCCCCGCGACACAGCACGTGCGTTATTTCACAGTCCGAGGTGGCTCTGTGCTCCCGCGGCTGGGTTTAGGGCGTCTTGGGTGGGTGGCTAAGAGCGGGTGTCCGGGTCGAAAGCGGGGCCTGTCGGATTGGGGGTGTGGTTTAATGATGAAGGCGTGGCCTATGCGCTTTGGGGTGCAAAAAGTTAGTGGTGCACAATGATCCAGTGTTTTGCATCGCCCATTCATGAATGACCGTTGCTCATTCAGTATGCCGACATGAAAAAGCTTACAGCACCTGGTATTCCCAGGCGGTCTCCCATCCAAGTACTAACCAGGCCCGACCCTGCTTAGCTTCCGAGATCGGACGAGATCGGGCGTGTTCAGGGTGGTATGGCCGTAAGCAAAGGCAGCTGTGGCCGGTACGGCCCATGTACAGCAGATGGCAGCAGCCAATGCGCTAATGAAAAGCTTACAGCACCTGGTATTACATTGTGAAGGTTCCGGGGGAGGGGTGCTTAAGAGTGGGTGCCCGGGTTCGGATGGAGAGCCGGGTCGTGGGTTTAGCTGGCTTCGGGCCTGGCACCCCGGTGGGGGCCCAGGGCTTCCTGGGTCCGAGTGGAGAGCCGGGCAAAAGGTACCCGGGTTCGGATGGAGAGCCGGGTCGTGGGTTTAGCTGGCTGTCGGGCCTGGCACCCCGGTGGGGGCCCGAGGCTTCCTGGGTCCGAGTGGAGAGCCGGGCAATTGGGGCTGTGGTTTGATCATGTGGGCGTGGCCTATGCGCTTGCCCTGCTTATATTCCAAGATCGGTCGTTTCCAGGGTGGTATGGTCGTAAGCAGCAGCCCGTAGGGCTCCTCTCCAGCACTATACGCATGTTTTCAACACTTAATCAGGGGAGAGCGCGAACGCAGTCCCCCACTACCAGAAATTGTGCAGTCGAGATTCCCACATTTGGGGAATTCGCCCGGGTCAGCAAAGCACGGCGTGCAATGGCTGAGCCTCGCCGAGGGTGAACGGACCTTCGTGATCATGGTGTCTCCCCTGCCAGGTAAGTATGAATTGTACATGCTGGCCATAGAGGAAAGCACTCATCCACATACCAGTCCCTGCCGGTCATACAACGACTAGTCCCCTCCACGTGGGCGTAACAATGGCCTCTTTGCGGTACCCAACAGCCATGTCTTAAGCACACATAACAAGACACAGTGGCAGTATGTGAGCTAGTAGATCTTAACACTTTGACACATTTTGAAAACCTTCGATATATACTATTAGTTAAAGCGCTCACACCTATTTGCACTCAGACAACCAAGCGCACCACTGTGCTCCCTGTCATTTTCTTCAACAGCTGAGCTGGCCTTGTCCGATGGGCAAGGCCTTCCAAAAATAGCCATAACTCATCAACGTCCCTCTCCACGGAAGTCTTTAGTAAAAGGCGAAAGGCTTATTCGTCATGAAGAGAGACCCGAGTAATTCTACCCGCTCGCCACGGCGGCCAGCGAAGCCTCTAGCCGCGCCGGTCAAGCGCTTGACGGCGCGCGTGCACGCACACACTTGGCGTGGGCAGCCCCGCGACACAGCACGTGCGTTATTTCACAGTCCGAGGTGGCTCTGTGCTCCCGCGGCTGGGTTTAGGGCGTCTTGGGTGGGTGGCTAAGAGCGGGTGTCCGGGTCGAAAGCGGGGCCTGTCGGATTGGGGGTGTGGTTTAATGATGAAGGCGTGGCCTATGCGTTTTGGGGTGCAAAAAGTTAGTGGTGCACAATGATCCAGTGTTTTGCATCGCCCATTCATGAATGACCGTTGCTCATTCAGTATGCCGACATGAAAAAGCTTACAGTACCTGGTATTCCCAGGCGGTCTCCCATCCAAGTACTAACCAGGCCCGACCCTGCTTAGCTTCCGAGATCGGACGAGATCGGGCGTGTTCAGGGTGGTATTGCCGTAAGCAAAGGCAGCTGTGGCCGGTACGGCCCATGTACAGCAGATGGCAGCAGCCAATGCGCTAATGAAAAGCTTATAGCACCTGGTATTACATTGTGAAGGTTCCGGGGGAGGGGTGCTTAAGAGTGGGTGCCCGGGTTCGGATGGAGAGCCGGGTCGTGGGTTTAGCTGGCTTCGGGCCTGGCACCCCGGTGGGGGCCCAGGGCTTCCTGGGTCCGAGTGGAGAGCCGGGCAAAAGGTACCCGGGTTCGGATGGAGAGCCGGGTCGTGGGTTTAGCTGGCTGTCGGGCCTGGCACCCCGGTGGGGGCCCGAGGCTTCCTGGGTCCGAGTGGAGAGCCGGGCATTTGGGGCTGTGGTTTGATCATGTGGGCGTGGCCTATGCGCTTGCCCTGCTTATATTCCAAGATCGGTCGTTTCCAGGGTGGTATGGTCGTAAGCAGCAGCCCGTAGGGCTCCTCTCCAGCACTATACGCATGTTTTCAACACTTAATCAGGGGAGAGCACGAACGCAGTCCCCCACTACCAGAAATTGTGCAGTCGAGATTCCCACATTTGGGGAATTCGCCCGGGTCAGCAAAGCACGGCGTGCAATGGCTGAGCCTCGCCGAGGGTGAACCGACCTTCGTGATCATGGTGTCTCCCCTGCCAGGTAAGTATGAATTGTACATGCTGGCCATAGAGGAAAGCACTCATCCACATACCAGTCCCCTGCCGGTCAGACAACGACTAGTCCCCTCCACGTGGGCGTAACAATGGCCTCTTTGCGGTACCCAACAGCCATGTCTTAAGCACACATAACAAGACACAGTGGCAGTATGTGAGCTAGTAGATCTTAACACTTTGACACATTTTGAAAACCTTCGATATATACTATTAGTTAAAGCGCTCACACCTATTTGCACTCAGACAACCAAGCGCACCACTGTGCTCCCTGTCATTTTCTTCAACAGCTGAGCTGGCCTTGTCCGATGGGCAAGGCCTTCCAAAAATAGCCATAACTCATCAACGTCCCTCTCCACGGAAGTCTTTAGTAAAAGGCGAAAGGCTTATTCGTCATGAAGAGAGACCCGAGTAATTCTACCCGCTCGCCACGGCGGCCAGCGAAGCCTCTAGCCGCGCCGGTCAAGCGCTTGACGGCGCGCGTGCACGCACACACTTGGCGTGGGCAGCCCCGCGACACAGCACGTGCGTTATTTCACAGTCCGAGGTGGCTCTGTGCTCCCGCGGCTGGGTTTAGGGCGTCTTGGGTGGGTGGCTAAGAGCGGGTGTCCGGGTCGAAAGCGGGGCCTGTCGGATTGGGGGTGTGGTTTAATGATGAAGGCGTGGCCTATGCGTTTTGGGGTGCAAAAAGTTAGTGGTGCACAATGATCCAGTGTTTTGCATCGCCCATTCATGAATGACCGTTGCTCATTCAGTATGCCGACATGAAAAAGCTTACAGTACCTGGTATTCCCAGGCGGTCTCCCATCCAAGTACTAACCAGGCCCGACCCTGCTTAGCTTCCGAGATCGGACGAGATCAGGCGTGTTCAGGGTGGTATGGCCGTAAGCAAAGGCAGCTGTGGCCGGTACGGCCCATGTACAGCAGATGGCAGCAGCCATGCGCTAATGAAAAGCTTACAGCACCTGGTATTACATTGTGAAGGTTCCGGGGGAGGGGTGCTTAAGAGTGGGTGCCCGGGTTCGGATGGAGAGCCGGGTCGTGGGTTTAGCTGGCTTCGGGCCTGGCACCCCGGTGGGGGCCCAGGGCTTCCTGGGTCCGAGTGGAGAGCCGGGCAAAAGGTACCCGGGTTCGGATGGAGAGCCGGGTCGTGGGTTTAGCTGGCTGTCGGGCCTGGCACCCCGGTGGGGGCCCGAGGCTTCCTGGGTCCGAGTGGAGAGCCGGGCAATTGGGGCTGTGGTTTGATCATGTGGGCGTGGCCTATGCGCTTGCCCTGCTTATATTCCAAGATCGGTCGTTTCCAGGGTGGTATGGTCGTAAGCAGCAGCCCGTAGGGCTCCTCTCCAGCACTATACGCATGTTTTCAACACTTAATCAGGGGAGAGCGCGAACGCAGTCCCCCACTACCAGAAATTGTGCAGTCGAGATTCCCACATTTGGGGAATTCGCCCGGGTCAGCAAAGCACGGCGTGCAATGGCTGAGCCTCTCCGAGGGTGAACCGACCTTCATGATCATGGTGTCTCCCCTGCCAGGTAAGTATGAATTGTACATGCTGGCCATAGAGGAAAGCACTCATCCACATACCAGTCCCCTGCCGGTCAGACAACGACTAGTCCCCTCCACGTGGGCGTAACAATGGCCTCTTTGCGGTACCCAACAGCCATGTCTTAAGCACACATAACAAGACACAGTGGCAGTATGTGAGCTAGTAGATCTTAACACTTTGACACATTTTGAAAACCTTCGATATATACTATTAGTTAAAGCGCTCACACCTATTTGCACTCAGACAACCAAGCGCACCACTGTGCTCCCTGTCATTTTCTTCAACAGCTGAGCTGGCCTTGCCCGATGGGCAAGGCCTTCCAAAAATAGCCATAACTCATCAACGTCCCTCTCCACGGAAGTCTTTAGTAAAAGGCGAAAGGCTTATTCGTCATGAAGAGAGACCCGAGTAATTCTTCCCGCTCGCCACGGCGGCCAGCGAAGCCTCTAGCCGCGCCGGTCAAGCGCTTGACGGCGCGCGTGCACGCACACACTTGGCGTGGGCAGCCCCGCGACACAGCACGTGCGTTATTTCACAGTCCGAGGTGGCTCTGTGCTCCCGCGGCTGGGTTTAGGGCGTCTTGGGTGGGTGGCTAAGAGCGGGTGTCCGGGTCGAAAGCGGGGCCTGTCGGATTGGGGGTGTGGTTTAATGATGAAGGCGTGGCCTATGCGCTTTGGGGTGCAAAAAGTTAGTGGTGCACAATGATCCAGTGTTTTGCATCGCCCATTCATGAATGACCGTTGCTCATTCAGTATGCCGACATGAAAAAGCTTACAGCACCTGGTATTCCCAGGCGGTCTCCCATCCAAGTACTAACCAGGCCCGACCCTGCTTAGCTTCCGAGATCGGACGAGATCGGGCGTGTTCAGGGTGGTATGGCCGTAAGCAAAGGCAGCTGTGGCCGGTACGGCCCATGTACAGCAGATGGCAGCAGCCAATGCGCTAATGAAAAGCTTACAGCACCTGGTATTACATTGTGAAGGTTCCGGGGGAGGGGTGCTTAAGAGTGGGTGCCCGGGTTCGGATGGAGAGCCGGGTCGTGGGTTTAGCTGGCTTCGGGCCTGGCACCCCGGTGGGGGCCCAGGGCTTCCTGGGTCCGAGTGGAGAGCCGGGCAAAAGGTACCCGGGTTCGGATGGAGAGCCGGGTCGTGGGTTTAGCTGGCTGTCGGGCCTGGCACCCCGGTGGGGGCCCGAGGCTTCCTGGGTCCGAGTGGAGAGCCGGGCAATTGGGGCTGTGGTTTGATCATGTGGGCGTGGCCTATGCGCTTGCCCTGCTTATATTCCAAGATCGGTCGTTTCCAGGGTGGTATGGTCGTAAGCAGCAGCCCGTAGGGCTCCTCTCCAGCACTATACGCATGTTTTCAACAATTAATCAGGGGAGAGCGCGAACGCAGTCCCCCACTACCAGAAATTGTGCAGTCGAGATTCCCACATTTGGGGAATTCGCCCGGGTCAGCAAAGCACGGCGTGCAATGGCTGAGCCTCGCCGAGGGTGAACCGACCTTCGTGATCATGGTGTCTCCCCTGCCAGGTAAGTATGAATTGTACATGCTGGCCATAGAGGAAAGCACTCATCCACATACCAGTCCCTGCCGGTCAGACAACGACTAGTCCCCTCCACGTGGGCGTAACAATGGCCTCTTTGCGGTACCCAACAGCCATGTCTTAAGCACACATAACAAGACACAGTGGCAGTATGTGAGCTAGTAGATCTTAACACTTTGACACATTTTGAAAACCTTCGATATATACTATTAGTTAAAGCGCTCACACCTATTTGCACTCAGACAACCAAGCGCACCACTGTGCTCCCTGTCATTTTCTTCAACAGCTGAGCTGGCCTTGTCCGATGGGCAAGGCCTTCCAAAAATAGCCATAACTCATCAACGTCCCTCTCCACGGAAGTCTTTAGTAAAAGGCGAAAGGCTTATTCGTCATGAAGAGAGACCCGAGTAATTCTTCCCGCTCGCCACGGCGGCCAGCGAAGCCTCTAGCCGCGCCGGTCAAGCGCTTGACGGCGCGCGTGCACGCACACACTTGGCGTGGGCAGCCCCGCGACACAGCACGTGCGTTATTTCACAGTCCGAGGTGGCTCTGTGCTCCCGCGGCTGGGTTTAGGGCGTCTTGGGTGGGTGGCTAAGAGCGGGTGTCCGGGTCGAAAGCGGGGCCTGTCGGATTGGGGGTGTGGTTTAATGATGAAGGCGTGGCCTATGCGCTTTGGGGTGCAAAAAGTTAGTGGTGCACAATGATCCAGTGTTTTGCATCGCCCATTCATGAATGACCGTTGCTCATTCAGTATGCCGACATGAAAAAGCTTACAGCACCTGGTATTCCCAGGCGGTCTCCCATCCAAGTACTAACCAGGCCCGACCCTGCTTAGCTTCCGAGATCGGACGAGATCGGGCGTGTTCAGGGTGGTATGGCCGTAAGCAAAGGCAGCTGTGGCCGGTACGGCCCATGTACAGCAGATGGCAGCAGCCAATGCGCTAATGAAAAGCTTACAGCACCTGGTATTACATTGTGAAGGTTCCGGGGGAGGGGTGCTTAAGAGTGGGTGCCCGGGTTCGGATGGAGAGCCGGGTCGTGGGTTTAGCTGGCTTCGGGCCTGGCACCCCGGTGGGGGCCCAGGGCTTCCTGGGTCCGAGTGGAGAGCCGGGCAAAAGGTACCCGGGTTCGGATGGAGAGCCGGGTCGTGGGTTTAGCTGGCTGTCGGGCCTGGCACCCCGGTGGGGGCCCGAGGCTTCCTGGGTCCGAGTGGAGAGCCGGGCAATTGGGGCTGTGGTTTGATCATGTGGGCGTGGCCTATGCGCTTGCCCTGCTTATATTCCAAGATCGGTCGTTTCCAGGGTGGTATGGTCGTAAGCAGCAGCCCGTAGGGCTCCTCTCCAGCACTATACGCATGTTTTCAACACTTAATCAGGGGAGAGCGCGAACGCAGTCCCCCACTACCAGAAATTGTGCAGTCGAGATTCCCACATTTGGGGAATTCGCCCGGGTCAGCAAAGCACGGCGTGCAATGGCTGAGCCTCGCCGAGGGTGAACCGACCTTCGTGATCATGGTGTCTCCCCTGCCAGGTAAGTATGAATTGTACATGCTGGCCATAGAGGAAAGCACTCATCCACATACCAGTCCCTGCCGGTCAGACAACGACTAGTCCCCTCCACGTGGGCGTAACAATGGCCTCTTTGCGGTACCCAACAGCCATGTCTTAAGCACACATAACAAGACACAGTGGCAGTATGTGAGCTAGTAGATCTTAACACTTTGACACATTTTGAAAACCTTCGATATATACTATTAGTTAAAGCGCTCACACCTATTTGCACTCAGACAACCAAGCGCACCACTGTGCTCCCTGTCATTTTCTTCAACAGCTGAGCTGGCCTTGTCCGATGGGCAAGGCCTTCCAAAAATAGCCATAACTCATCAACGTCCCTCTCCACGGAAGTCTTTAGTAAAAGGCGAAAGGCTTATGCGTCATGAAGAGAGACCCGAGTAAT
Source organism: Protomyctophum bolini (assembly GCF_963924005.1). Lineage (NCBI taxonomy): Eukaryota > Metazoa > Chordata > Actinopteri > Myctophiformes > Myctophidae > Protomyctophum > Protomyctophum bolini. Next base: position 974,688 of record NC_137885.1, on the reverse strand, counting down.
TCTACCCGCTCGCCACGGCGGCCAGCGAAGCCTCTAGCCGCGCCGGTCAAGCGCTTGACGGCGCGCGTGCACGCACACACTTGGCGTGGGCAGCCCCGCGACACAGCACGTGCATTATTTCACAGTCCGAGGTGGCTCTGTGCTCCCGCGGCTGGGTTTAGGGCGTCTTGGGTGGGTGGCTAAGAGCGGGTGTCCGGGTCGAAAGCGGGGCCTGTCGGATTGGGGGTGTGGTTTAATGATGAAGGCGTGGCCTATGCGCTTTGGGGTGCAAAAAGTTAGTGGTGCACAATGATCCAGTGTTTTGCATCGCCCATTCATGAATGACCGTTGCTCATTCAGTATGCCGACATGAAAAAGCTTACAGCACCTGGTATTCCCAGGCGGTCTCCCATCCAAGTACTAACCAGGCCCGACCCTGCTTAGCTTCCGAGATCGGACGAGATCGGGCGTGTTCAGGGTGGTATGGCCGTAAGCAAAGGCAGCTGTGGCCGGTACGGCCCATGTACAGCAGATGGCAGCAGCCAATGCGCTAATGAAAAGCTTACAGCACCTGGTATTACATTGTGAAGGTTCCGGGGGAGGGGTGCTTAAGAGTGGGTGCCCGGGTTCGGATGGAGAGCCGGGTCGTGGGTTTAGCTGGCTTCGGGCCTGGCACCCCGGTGGGGGCCCAGGGCTTCCTGGGTCCGAGTGGAGAGCCGGGCAAAAGGTACCCGGGTTCGGATGGAGAGCCGGGTCGTGGGTTTAGCTGGCTGTCGGGCCTGGCACCCCGGTGGGGGCCCGAGGCTTCCTGGGTCCGAGTGGAGAGCCGGGCAATTGGGGCTGTGGTTTGATCATGTGGGCGTGGCCTATGCGCTTGCCCTGCTTATATTCCAAGATCGGTCGTTTCCAGGGTGGTATGGTCGTAAGCAGCAGCCCGTAGGGCTCCTCTCCAGCACTATACGCATGTTTTCAACACTTAATCAGGGGAGAGCGCGAACGCAGTCCCCCACTACCAGAAATTGTGCAGTCGAGATTCCCACATTTGGGGAATTCGCCCGGGTCAGCAAAGCACGGCGTGCAATGGCTGAGCCTCGCCGAGGGTGAACCGACCTTCGTGATCATGGTGTCTCCCCTGCCAGGTAAGTATGAATTGTACATGCTGGCCATAGAGGAAAGCACTCATCCACATACCAGTCCTCTGCCGGTCAGACAACGACTAGTCCCCTCCACGTGGGCGTAACAATGGCCTCTTTGCGGTACCCAACAGCCATGTCTTAAGCACACATAACAAGACACAGTGGCAGTATGTGAGCTAGTAGATCTTAACACTTTGACACATTTTGAAAACCTTCGATATATACTATTAGTTAAAGCGCTCACACCTATTTGCACTCAGACAACCAAGCGCACCACTGTGCTCCCTGTCATTTTCTTCAACAGCTGAGCTGGCCTTGTCCGATGGGCAAGGCCTTCCAAAAATAGCCATAACTCATCAACGTCCCTCTCCACGGAAGTCTTTAGTAAAAGGCGAAAGGCTTATTCGTCATGAAGAGAGACCCGAGTAATTCTACCCGCTCGCCACGGCGGCCAGCGAAGCCTCTAGCCGCGCCGGTCAAGCGCTTGACGGCGCGCGTGCACGCACACACACACTTGGCGTGGGCAGCCCCGCGACACAGCACGTGCGTTATTTCACAGTCCGAGGTGGCTCTGTGCTCCCGGGGCTGGGTTTAGGGCGTCTTGGGTGGGTGGCTAAGAGCGGGTGTCCGGGTCGAAAGCGGGGCCTGTCGGATTGGGGGTGTGGTTTAATGATGAAGGCGTGGCCTATGCGCTTTGGGGTGCAAAAAGTTAGTGGTGCACAATGATCCAGTGTTTTGCATCGCCCATTCATGAATGACCGTTGCTCATTCAGTATGCCGACATGAAAAAGCTTACAGCACCTGGTATTCCCAGGCGGTCTCCCATCCAAGTACTAACCAGGCCCGACCCTGCTTAGCTTCCGAGATCGGACGAGATCGGGCGTGTTCAGGGTGGTATTGCCGTAAGCAAAGGCAGCTGTGGCCGGTACGGCCCATGTACAGCAGATGGCAGCAGCCAATGCGCTAATGAAAAGCTTACAGCACCTGGTATTACATTGTGAAGGTTCCGGGGGAGGGGTGCTTAAGAGTGGGTGCCCGGGTTCGGATGGAGAGCCGGGTCGTGGGTTTAGCTGGCTTCGGGCCTGGCACCCCGGTGGGGGCCCAGGGCTTCCTGGGTCCGAGTGGAGAGCCGGGCAAAAGGTACCCGGGTTCGGATGGAGAGCCGGGTCGTGGGTTTAGCTGGCTGTCGGGCCTGGCACCCCGGTGGGGGCCCGAGGCTTCCTGGGTCCGAGTGGAGAGCCGGGCATTTGGGGCTGTGGTTTGATCATGTGGGCGTGGCCTATGCGCTTGCCCTGCTTATATTCCAAGATCGGTCGTTTCCAGGGTGGTATGGTCGTAAGCAGCAGCCCGTAGGGCTCCTCTCCAGCACTATACGCATGTTTTCAACACTTAATCAGGGGAGAGCGCGAACGCAGTCCCCCACTACCAGAAATTGTGCAGTCGAGATTCCCACATTTGGGGAATTCGCCCGGGTCAGCAAAGCACGGCGTGCAATGGCTGAGCCTCGCCGAGGGTGAACCGACCTTCGTGATCATGGTGTCTCCCCTGCCAGGTAAGTATGAATTGTACATGCTGGCCATAGAGGAAAGCACTCATCCACATACCAGTCCCCTGCCGGTCAGACAACGACTAGTCCCCTCCACGTGGGCGTAACAATGGCCTCTTTGCGGTACCCAACAGCCATGTCTTAAGCACACATAACAAGACACAGTGGCAGTATGTGAGCTAGTAGATCTTAACACTTTGACACATTTTGAAAACCTTCGATATATACTATTAGTTAAAGCGCTCACACCTATTTGCACTCAGACAACCAAGCGCACCACTGTGCTCCCTGTCATTTTCTTCAACAGCTGAGCTGGCCTTGTCCGATGGGCAAGGCCTTCCAAAAATAGCCATAACTCATCAACGTCCCTCTCCACGGAAGTCTTTAGTAAAAGGCGAAAGGCTTATTCGTCATGAAGAGAGACCCGAGTAATTCTACCCGCTCGCCACGGCGGCCAGCGAAGCCTCTAGCCGCGCCGGTCAAGCGCTTGACGGCGCGCGTGCACGCACACACTTGGCGTGGGCAGCCCCGCGACACAGCACGTGCATTATTTCACAGTCCGAGGTGGCTCTGTGCTCCCGCGGCTGGGTTTAGGGCGTCTTGGGTGGGTGGCTAAGAGCGGGTGTCCGGGTCGAAAGCGGGGCCTGTCGGATTGGGGGTGTGGTTTAATGATGAAGGCGTGGCCTATGCGCTTTGGGGTGCAAAAAGTTAGTGGTGCACAATGATCCAGTGTTTTGCATCGCCCATTCATGAATGACCGTTGCTCATTCAGTATGCCGACATGAAAAAGCTTACAGCACCTGGTATTCCCAGGCGGTCTCCCATCCAAGTACTAACCAGGCCCGACCCTGCTTAGCTTCCGAGATCGGACGAGATCGGGCGTGTTCAGGGTGGTATGGCCGTAAGCAAAGGCAGCTGTGGCCGGTACGGCCCATGTACAGCAGATGGCAGCAGCCAATGCGCTAATGAAAAGCTTACAGCACCTGGTATTACATTGTGAAGGTTCCGGGGGAGGGGTGCTTAAGAGTGGGTGCCCGGGTTCGGATGGAGAGCCGGGTCGTGGGTTTAGCTGGCTTCGGGCCTGGCACCCCGGTGGGGGCCCAGGGCTTCCTGGGTCCGAGTGGAGAGCCGGGCAAAAGGTACCCGGGTTCGGATGGAGAGCCGGGTCGTGGGTTTAGCTGGCTGTCGGGCCTGGCACCCCGGTGGGGGCCCGAGGCTTCCTGGGTCCGAGTGGAGAGCCGGGCAATTGGGGCTGTGGTTTGATCATGTGGGCGTGGCCTATGCGCTTGCCCTGCTTATATTCCAAGATCGGTCGTTTCCAGGGTGGTATGGTCGTAAGCAGCAGCCCGTAGGGCTCCTCTCCAGCACTATACACATGTTTTCAACACTTAATCAGGGGAGAGCGCGAACGCAGTCCCCCACTACCAGAAATTGTGCAGTCGAGATTCCCACATTTGGGGAATTCGCCCGGGTCAGCAAAGCACGGCGTGCAATGGCTGAGCCTCGCCGAGGGTGAACCGACCTTCGTGATCATGGTGTCTCCCCTGCCAGGTAAGTATGAATTGTACATGCTGGCCATAGAGGAAAGCACTCATCCACATACCAGTCCCCTGCCGGTCAGACAACGACTAGTCCCCTCCACGTGGGCGTAACAATGGCCTCTTTGCGGTACCCAACAGCCATGTCTTAAGCACACATAACAAGACACAGTGGCAGTATGTGAGCTAGTAGATCTTAACACTTTGACACATTTTGAAAACCTTCGATATATACTATTAGTTAAAGCGCTCACACCTATTTGCACTCAGACAACCAAGCGCACCACTGTGCTCCCTGTCATTTTCTTCAACAGCTGAGCTGGCCTTGTCCGATGGGCAAGGCCTTCCAAAAATAGCCATAACTCATCAACGTCCCTCTCCACGGAAGTCTTTAGTAAAAGGCGAAAGGCTTATTCGTCATGAAGAGAGACCCGAGTAATTCTACCCGCTCGCCACGGCGGCCAGCGAAGCCTCTAGCCGCGCCGGTCAAGCGCTTGACGGCGCGCGTGCACGCACACACTTGGCGTGGGCAGCCCCGCGACACAGCACGTGCATTATTTCACAGTCCGAGGTGGCTCTGTGCTCCCGCGGCTGGGTTTAGGGCGTCTTGGGTGGGTGGCTAAGAGCGGGTGTCCGGGTCGAAAGCGGGGCCTGTCGGATTGGGGGTGTGGTTTAATGATGAAGGCGTGGCCTATGCGCTTTGGGGTGCAAAAAGTTAGTGGTGCACAATGATCCAGTGTTTTGCATCGCCCATTCATGAATGACCGTTGCTCATTCAGTATGCCGACATGAAAAAGCTTACAGCACCTGGTATTCCCAGGCTGTCTCCCATCCAAGTACTAACCAGGCCCGACCCTGCTTAGCTTCCGAGATCGGACGAGATCGGGCGTGTTCAGGGTGGTATGGCCGTAAGCAAAGGCAGCTGTGGCCGGTACGGCCCATGTACAGCAGATGGCAGCAGCCAATGCGCTAATGAAAAGCTTACAGCACCTGGTATTACATTGTGAAGGTTCCGGGGGAGGGGTGCTTAAGAGTGGGTGCCCGGGTTCGGATGGAGAGCCGGGTCGTGGGTTTAGCTGGCTTCGGGCCTGGCACCCCGGTGGGGGCCCAGGGCTTCCTGGGTCCGAGTGGAGAGCCGGGCAAAAGGTACCCGGGTTCGGATGGAGAGCCGGGTCGTGGGTTTAGCTGGCTGTCGGGCCTGGCACCCCGGTGGGGGCCCGAGGCTTCCTGGGTCCGAGTGGAGAGCCGGGCAATTGGGGCTGTGGTTTGATCATGTGGGCGTGGCCTATGCGCTTGCCCTGCTTATATTCCAAGATCGGTCGTTTCCAGGGTGGTATGGTCGTAAGCAGCAGCCCGTAGGGCTCCTCTCCAGCACTATACGCATGTTTTCAACACTTAATCAGGGGAGAGCGCAAACGCAGTCCCCCACTACCAGAAATTGTGCAGTCGAGATTCCCACATTTGGGGAATTCGCCCGGGTCAGCAAAGCACGGCGTGCAATGGCTGAGCCTCGCCGAGGGTGAACCGACCTTCATGATCATGGTGTCCCCCCTGCCAGGTAAGTATGAATTGTACATGCTGGCCATAGAGGAAAGCACTCATCCACATACCAGTCCCCTGCCGGTCAGACAACGACTAGTCCCCTCCACGTGGGCGTAACAATGGCCTCTTTGCGGTACCCAACAGCCATGTCTTAAGCACACATAACAAGACACAGTGGCAGTATGTGAGCTAGTAGATCTTAACACTTTGACACATTTTGAAAACCTTCGATATATACTATTAGTTAAAGCGCTCACACCTATTTGCACTCAGACAACCAAGCGCACCACTGTGCTCCCTGTCATTTTCTTCAACAGCTGAGCTGGCCTTGTCCGATGGGCAAGGCCTTCCAAAAATAGCCATAACTCATCAACGTCCCTCTCCACGGAAGTCTTTAGTAAAAGGCGAAAGGCTTATTCGTCATGAAGAGAGACCCGAGTAATTCTACCCGCTCGCCACGGCGGCCAGCGAAGCCTCTAGCCGCGCCGGTCAAGCGCTTGACGGCGCGCGTGCACGCACACACTTGGCGTGGGCAGCCCCGCGACACAGCACGTGCATTATTTCACAGTCCGAGGTGGCTCTTTGCTCCCGCGGCTGGGTTTAGGGCGTCTTGGGTGGGTGGCTAAGAGCGGGTGTCCGGGTCGAAAGCGGGGCCTGTCGGATTGGGGGTGTGGTTTAATGATGAAGGCGTGGCCTATGCGCTTTGGGGTGCAAAAAGTTAGTGGTGCACAATGATCCAGTGTTTTGCATCGCCCATTCATGAATGACCGTTGCTCATTCAGTATGCCGACATGAAAAAGCTTACAGCACCTGGTATTCCCAGGCGGTCTCCCATCCAAGTACTAACCAGGCCCGACCCTGCTTAGCTTCCGAGATCGGACGAGATCGGGCGTGTTCAGGGTGGTATGGCCGTAAGCAAAGGCAGCTGTGGCCGGTACGGCCCATGTACAGCAGATGGCAGCAGCCAATGCGCTAATGAAAAGCTTACAGCACCTGGTATTACATTGTGAAGGTTCCGGGGGAGGGGTGCTTAAGAGTGGGTGCCCGGGTTCGGATGGAGAGCCGGGTCGTGGGTTTAGCTGGCTTCGGGCCTGGCACCCCGGTGGGGGCCCAGGGCTTCCTGGGTCCGAGTGGAGAGCCGGGCAAAAGGTACCCGGGTTCGGATGGAGAGCCGGGTCGTGGGTTTAGCTGGCTGTCGGGCCTGGCACCCCGGTGGGGGCCCGAGGCTTCCTGGGTCCGAGTGGAGAGCCGGGCAATTGGGGCTGTGGTTTGATCATGTGGGCGTGGCCTATGCGCTTGCCCTGCTTATATTCCAAGATCGGTCGTTTCCAGGGTGGTATGGTCGTAAGCAGCAGCCCGTAGGGCTCCTCTCCAGCACTATACGCATGTTTTCAACACTTAATCAGGGGAGAGCGCGAACGCAGTCCCCCACTACCAGAAATTGTGCAGTCGAGATTCCCACATTTGGGGAATTCGCCCGGGTCAGCAAAGCACGGCGTGCAATGGCTGAGCCTCGCCGAGGGTGAACCGACCTTCATGATCATGGTGTCTCCCCTGCCAGGTAAGTATGAATTGTACATGCTGGCCATAGAGGAAAGCACTCATCCACATACCAGTCCCCTGCCGGTCAGACAACGACTAGTCCCCTCCACGTGGGCGTAACAATGGCCTCTTTGCGGTACCCAACAGCCATGTCTTAAGCACACATAACAAGACACAGTGGCAGTATGTGAGCTAGTAGATCTTAACACTTTGACACATTTTGAAAACCTTCGATATATACTATTAGTTAAAGCGCTCACACCTATTTGCACTCAGACAACCAAGCGCACCACTGTGCTCCCTGTCATTTTCTTCAACAGCTGAGCTGGCCTTGTCCGATGGGCAAGGCCTTCCAAAAATAGCCATAACTCATCAACGTCCCTCTCCACGGAAGTCTTTAGTAAAAGGCGAAAGGCTTATTCGTCATGAAGAGAGACCCGAGTAATTCTACCCGCTCGCCACGGCGGCCAGCGAAGCCTCTAGCCGCGCCGGTCAAGCGCTTGACGGCGCGCGTGCACGCACACACTTGGCGTGGGCAGCCCCGCGACACAGCACGTGCGTTATTTCACAGTCCGAGGTGGCTCTGTGCTCCCGCGGCTGGGTTTAGGGCGTCTTGGGTGGGTGGCTAAGAGCGGGTGTCCGGGTCGAAAGCGGGGCCTGTCGGATTGGGGGTGTGGTTTAATGATGAAGGCGTGGCCTATGCGCTTTGGGGTGCAAAAAGTTAGTGGTGCACAATGATCCAGTGTTTTGCATCGCCCATTCATGAATGACCGTTGCTCATTCAGTATGCCGACATGAAAAAGCTTACAGCACCTGGTATTCCCAGGCGGTCTCCCATCCAAGTACTAACCAGGCCCGACCCTGCTTAGCTTCCGAGATCGGACGAGATCGGGCGTGTTCAGGGTGGTATGGCCGTAAGCAAAGGCAGCTGTGGCCGGTACGGCCCATGTACAGCAGATGGCAGCAGCCAATGCGCTAATGAAAAGCTTACAGCACCTGGTATTACATTGTGAAGGTTCCGGGGGAGGGGTGCTTAAGAGTGGGTGCCCGGGTTCGGATGGAGAGCCGGGTCGTGGGTTTAGCTGGCTTCGGGCCTGGCACCCCGGTGGGGGCCCAGGGCTTCCTGGGTCCGAGTGGAGAGCCGGGCAAAAGGTACCCGGGTTCGGATGGAGAGCCGGGTCGTGGGTTTAGCTGGCTGTCGGGCCTGGCACCCCGGTGGGGGCCCGAGGCTTCCTGGGTCCGAGTGGAGAGCCGGGCAATTGGGGCTGTGGTTTGATCATGTGGGCGTGGCCTATGCGCTTGCCCTGCTTATATTCCAAGATCGGTCGTTTCCAGGGTGGTATGGTCGTAAGCAGCAGCCCGTAGGGCTCCTCTCCAGCACTATACGCATGTTTTCAACACTTAATCAGGGGAGAGCGCGAACGCAGTCCCCCACTACCAGAAATTGTGCAGTCGAGATTCCCACATTTGGGGAATTCGCCCGGGTCAGCAAAGCACGGCGTGCAATGGCTGAGCCTCGCCGAGGGTGAACCGACCTTCATGATCATGGTGTCTCCCCTGCCAGGTAAGTATGAATTGTACATGCTGGCCATAGAGGAAAGCACTCATCCACATACCAGTCCCCTGCCGGTCAGACAACGACTAGTCCCCTCCACGTGGGCGTAACAATGGCCTCTTTGCGGTACCCAACAGCCATGTCTTAAGCACACATAACAAGACACAGTGGCAGTATGTGAGCTAGTAGATCTTAACACTTTGACACATTTTGAAAACCTTCGATATATACTATTAGTTAAAGCGCTCACACCTATTTGCACTCAGACAACCAAGCGCACCACTGTGCTCCCTGTCATTTTCTTCAACAGCTGAGCTGGCCTTGTCCGATGGGCAAGGCCTTCCAAAAATAGCCATAACTCATCAACGTCCCTCTCCACGGAAGTCTTTAGTAAAAGGCGAAAGGCTTATTCGTCATGAAGAGAGACCCGAGTAATTCTACCCGCTCGCCACGGCGGCCAGCGAAGCCTCTAGCCGCGCCGGTCAAGCGCTTGACGGCGCGCGTGCACGCACACACTTGGCGTGGGCAGCCCCGCGACACAGCACGTGCGTTATTTCACAGTCCGAGGTGGCTCTGTGCTCCCGCGGCTGGGTTTAGGGCGTCTTGGGTGGGTGGCTAAGAGCGGGTGTCCGGGTCGAAAGCGGGGCCTGTCGGATTGGGGGTGTGGTTTAATGATGAAGGCGTGGCCTATGCGCTTTGGGGTGCAAAAAGTTAGTGGTGCACAATGATCCAGTGTTTTGCATCGCCCATTCATGAATGACCGTTGCTCATTCAGTATGCCGACATGAAAAAGCTTACAGCACCTGGTATTCCCAGGCGGTCTCCCATCCAAGTACTAACCAGGCCCGACCCTGCTTAGCTTCCGAGATCGGACGAGATCGGGCGTGTTCAGGGTGGTATGGCCGTAAGCAAAGGCAGCTGTGGCCGGTACGGCCCATGTACAGCAGATGGCAGCAGCCAATGCGCTAATGAAAAGCTTACAGCACCTGGTATTACATTGTGAAGGTTCCGGGGGAGGGGTGCTTAAGAGTGGGTGCCCGGGTTCGGATGGAGAGCCGGGTCGTGGGTTTAGCTGGCTTCGGGCCTGGCACCCCGGTGGGGGCCCAGGGCTTCCTGGGTCCGAGTGGAGAGCCGGGCAAAAGGTACCCGGGTTCGGATGGAGAGCCGGGTCGTGGGTTTAGCTGGCTGTCGGGCCTGGCACCCCGGTGGGGGCCCGAGGCTTCCTGGGTCCGAGTGGAGAGCCGGGCAATTGGGGCTGTGGTTTGATCATGTGGGCGTGGCCTATGCGCTTGCCCTGCTTATATTCCAAGATCGGTCGTTTCCAGGGTGGTATGGTCGTAAGCAGCAGCCCGTAGGGCTCCTCTCCAGCACTATACGCATGTTTTCAACACTTAATCAGGGGAGAGCGCGAACGCAGTCCCCCACTACCAGAAATTGTGCAGTCGAGATTCCCACATTTGGGGAATTCGCCCGGGTCAGCAAAGCACGGCGTGCAATGGCTGAGCCTCGCCGAGGGTGAACCGACCTTCGTGATCATGGTGTCTCCCCTGCCAGGTAAGTATGAATTGTACATGCTGGCCATAGAGGAAAGCACTCATCCACATACCAGTCCCCTGCCGGTCAGACAACGACTAGTCCCCTCCACGTGGGCGTAACAATGGCCTCTTTGCGGTACCCAACAGCCATGTCTTAAGCACACATAACAAGACACAGTGGCAGTATGTGAGCTAGTAGATCTTAACACTTTGACACATTTTGAAAACCTTCGATATATACTATTAGTTAAAGCGCTCACACCTATTTGCACTCAGACAACCAAGCGCACCACTGTGCTCCCTGTCATTTTCTTCAACAGCTGAGCTGGCCTTGTCCGATGGGCAAGGCCTTCCAAAAATAGCCATAACTCATCAACGTCCCTCTCCACGGAAGTCTTTAGTAAAAGGCGAAAGGCTTATTCGTCATGAAGAGAGACCCGAGTAATTCTACCCGCTCGCCACGGCGGCCAGCGAAGCCTCTAGCCGCGCCGGTCAAGCGCTTGACGGCGCGCGTGCACGCACACACACACTTGGCGTGGGCAGCCCCGCGACACAGCACGTGCGTTATTTCACAGTCCGAGGTGGCTCTGTGCTCCCGGGGCTGGGTTTAGGGCGTCTTGGGTGGGTGGCTAAGAGCGGGTGTCCGGGTCGAAAGCGGGGCCTGTCGGATTGGGGGTGTGGTTTAATGATGAAGGCGTGGCCTATGCGCTTTGGGGTGCAAAAAGTTAGTGGTGCACAATGATCCAGTGTTTTGCATCGCCCATTCATGAATGACCGTTGCTCATTCAGTATGCCGACATGAAAAAGCTTACAGCACCTGGTATTCCCAGGCGGTCTCCCATCCAAGTACTAACCAGGCCCGACCCTGCTTAGCTTCCGAGATCGGACGAGATCGGGCGTGTTCAGGGTGGTATTGCCGTAAGCAAAGGCAGCTGTGGCCGGTACGGCCCATGTACAGCAGATGGCAGCAGCCAATGCGCTAATGAAAAGCTTACAGCACCTGGTATTACATTGTGAAGGTTCCGGGGGAGGGGTGCTTAAGAGTGGGTGCCCGGGTTCGGATGGAGAGCCGGGTCGTGGGTTTAGCTGGCTTCGGGCCTGGCACCCCGGTGGGGGCCCAGGGCTTCCTGGGTCCGAGTGGAGAGCCGGGCAAAAGGTACCCGGGTTCGGATGGAGAGCCGGGTCGTGGGTTTAGCTGGCTGTCGGGCCTGGCACCCCGGTGGGGGCCCGAGGCTTCCTGGGTCCGAGTGGAGAGCCGGGCATTTGGGGCTGTGGTTTGATCATGTGGGCGTGGCCTATGCGCTTGCCCTGCTTATATTCCAAGATCGGTCGTTTCCAGGGTGGTATGGTCGTAAGCAGCAGCCCGTAGGGCTCCTCTCCAGCACTATACGCATGTTTTCAACACTTAATCAGGGGAGAGCGCGAACGCAGTCCCCCACTACCAGAAATTGTGCAGTCGAGATTCCCACATTTGGGGAATTCGCCCGGGTCAGCAAAGCACGGCGTGCAATGGCTGAGCCTCGCCGAGGGTGAACCGACCTTCGTGATCATGGTGTCTCCCCTGCCAGGTAAGTATGAATTGTACATGCTGGCCATAGAGGAAAGCACTCATCCACATACCAGTCCCCTGCCGGTCAGACAACGACTAGTCCCCTCCACGTGGGCGTAACAATGGCCTCTTTGCGGTACCCAACAGCCATGTCTTAAGCACACATAACAAGACACAGTGGCAGTATGTGAGCTAGTAGATCTTAACACTTTGACACATTTTGAAAACCTTCGATATATACTATTAGTTAAAGCGCTCACACCTATTTGCACTCAGACAACCAAGCGCACCACTGTGCTCCCTGTCATTTTCTTCAACAGCTGAGCTGGCCTTGTCCGATGGGCAAGGCCTTCCAAAAATAGCCATAACTCATCAACGTCCCTCTCCACGGAAGTCTTTAGTAAAAGGCGAAAGGCTTATTCGTCATGAAGAGAGACCCGAGTAATTCTACCCGCTCGCCACGGCGGCCAGCGAAGCCTCTAGCCGCGCCGGTCAAGCGCTTGACGGCGCGCGTGCACGCACACACTTGGCGTGGGCAGCCCCGCGACACAGCACGTGCGTTATTTCACAGTCCGAGGTGGCTCTGTGCTCCCGCGGCTGGGTTTAGGGCGTCTTGGGTGGGTGGCTAAGAGCGGGTGTCCGGGTCGAAAGCGGGGCCTGTCGGATTGGGGGTGTGGTTTAATGATGAAGGCGTGGCCTATGCGCTTTGGGGTGCAAAAAGTTAGTGGTGCACAATGATCCAGTGTTTTGCATCGCCCATTCATGAATGACCGTTGCTCATTCAGTATGCCGACATGAAAAAGCTTACAGCACCTGGTATTCCCAGGCGGTCTCCCATCCAAGTACTAACCAGGCCCGACCCTGCTTAGCTTCCGAGATCGGACGAGATCGGGCGTGTTCAGGGTGGTATGGCCGTAAGCAAAGGCAGCTGTGGCCGGTACGGCCCATGTACAGCAGATGGCAGCAGCCAATGCGCTAATGAAAAGCTTACAGCACCTGGTATTACATTGTGAAGGTTCCGGGGGAGGGGTGCTTAAGAGTGGGTGCCCGGGTTCGGATGGAGAGCCGGGTCGTGGGTTTAGCTGGCTTCGGGCCTGGCACCCCGTTGGGGGCCCAGGGCTTCCTGGGTCCGAGTGGAGAGCCGGGCAAAAGGTACCCGGGTTCGGATGGAGAGCCGGGTCGTGGGTTTAGCTGGCTGTCGGGCCTGGCACCCCGGTGGGGGCCCGAGGCTTCCTGGGTCCGAGTGGAGAGCCGGGCAATTGGGGCTGTGGTTTGATCATGTGGGCGTGGCCTATGCGCTTGCCCTGCTTATATTCCAAGATCGGTCGTTTCCAGGGTGGTATGGTCGTAAGCAGCAGCCCGTAGGGCTCCTCTCCAGCACTATACGCATGTTTTCAACACTTAATCAGGGGAGAGCGCGAACGCAGTCCCCCACTACCAGAAATTGTGCAGTCGAGATTCCCACATTTGGGGAATTCGCCCGGGTCAGCAAAGCACGGCGTGCAATGGCTGAGCCTCGCCGAGGGTGAACCGACCTTCGTGATCATGGTGTCTCCCCTGCCAGGTAAGTATGAATTGTACATGCTGGCCATAGAGGAAAGCACTCATCCACATACCAGTCCCCTGCCGGTCAGACAACGACTAGTCCCCTCCACGTGGGCGTAACAATGGCCTCTTTGCAGTACCCAACAGCCATGTCTTAAGCACACATAACAAGACACAGTGGCAGTATGTGAGCTAGTAGATCTTAACACTTTGACACATTTTGAAAACCTTCGATATATACTATTAGTTAAAGCGCTCACACCTATTTGCACTCAGACAACCAAGCGCACCACTGTGCTCCCTGTCATTTTCTTCAACAGCTGAGCTGGCCTTGTCCGATGGGCAAGGCCTTCCAAAAATAGCCATAACTCATCAACGTCCCTCTCCACGGAAGTCTTTAGTAAAAGGCGAAAGGCTTATTCGTCATGAAGAGAGACCCGAGTAATTCTACCCGCTCGCCACGGCGGCCAGCGAAGCCTCTAGCCGCGCCGGTCAAGCGCTTGACGGCGCGCGTGCACGCACACACTTGGCGTGGGCAGCCCCGCGACACAGCACGTGCGTTATTTCACAGTCCGAGGTGGCTCTGTGCTCCCGCGGCTGGGTTTAGGGCGTCTTGGGTGGGTGGCTAAGAGCGGGTGTCCGGGTCGAAAACGGGGCCTGTCGGATTGGGGGTGTGGTTTAATGATGAAGGCGTGGCCTATGCGCTTTGGGGTGCAAAAAGTTAGTGGTGCACAATGATCCAGTGTTTTGCATCGCCCATTCATGAATGACCGTTGCTCATTCAGTATGCCGACATGAAAAAGCTTACAACACCTGGTATTCCCAGGCGGTCTCCCATCCAAGTACTAACCAGGCCCGACCCTGCTTAGCTTCCGAGATCGGACGAGATCGGGCGTGTTCAGGGTGGTATGGCCGTAAGCAAAGGCAGCTGTGGCCGGTACGGCCCATGTACAGCAGATGGCAGCAGCCAATGCGCTAATGAAAAGCTTACAGCACCTGGTATTACATTGTGAAGGTTCCGGGGGAGGGGTGCTTAAGAGTGGGTGCCCGGGTTCGGATGGAGAGCCGGGTCGTGGGTTTAGCTGGCTTCGGGCCTGGCACCCCGGTGGGGGCCTGAGGCTTCCTGGGTCCGAGTGGAGAGCCGGGCAATTGGGGCTGTGGTTTGATCATGTGGGCGTGGCCTATGCGCTTGCCCTGCTTATATTCCAAGATCGGTCGTTTCCAGGGTGGTATGGTCGTAAGCAGCAGCCCGTAGGGCTCCTCTCCAGCACTATACGCATGTTTTCAACACTTAATCAGGGGAGAGCGCAAACGCAGTCCCCCACTACCAGAAATTGTGCAGTCGAGATTCCCACATTTGGGGAGCTCGCAGAGCTGGAGTCTACGGTCGTGCAAAGAGTCTCCGCTCGGTCTCCGTTCGGGACCACGCCCACAGTCTCCGCTCGGCCCCATAGAGTCCCATTCTGAAGCCCCTGTCTCCGTTCAGTCTCCGCTCGCCGGGCCCTCCCCCTCGAGTCTCCGTTCGGCTCCCCTCGTTGACTCCAATGCGTTCCCAGTCTCCGTTCGCCCCCTCCTCACCCCTCATCTCATTATGCGAGGAGAGCAGGTTCCCGCCCCCCTCCACAGCTCTCAGAAAGTGAACGGCGGCCGTTGCCCTGTCAGTCCCAGACCGGAGAAGCTGCGTTTTGAACAATAATACTTTGGGAATTAATTTACAGGCACTTTGATGAAATAATTACGGTATAGATGTGTCGGCGGGGTCCCAACAACATCCCGATTTTTATGTTTTATAAGTTTGGACGAAATTATGGACGGGCGGGCGGACGGAAAAAACTACAGCATCACAGCAGCAGGTTTGGGAATTAATTTACAGGCACTTTGATAAAATAATCACGGTGTCAATGTGTAGGTCGGGCCCCGACAACATCCCAATGTTTATTTTATTTTATTTGATTACATTATGGCCTGGATTTGTATATCTGTGTCACTGCTTTTCACACAGCAGCGGTGGTGGTGTGTTGGTGACAGCAGACAGCACAGCAGAGTGAGCAGACCGAAGCATACAGCCTGCCTGGTAAAGTGCCTTTTTAATGCCAACAGAAGCCAGTAACTATTAATCACATTAACGTTGCACGTTTAAATCGTCAGATGTTTATCTTGCTAACTGAATTAGCGCCTTGGCAACGCACCAGATCCTGGTAGATATGAAAATTTGCGGCATAAATGTGATAAATGCTCCGTTTGTACTCACCCATTAAATAATTCCAAAGACGTGGAGTGAAATATGGTCCTCTAGTTTTATATCCATGTGAAGTTCTGGCACAAAACGTGTATTTAGTCAATTATCTCCACTTTTTCAAGAGATGCACACAGACATCTTTCTCTCCGGGCGAGGGGGGCCAACAATCGATGAACTGATTTTACAAATACGTCCTGTTTACCGCAGACGTCATCACCAATTGACCAGGGAAACACAAAAGTTTGCAGTCACACAATTGGCAGGTGGTGAGATTAATTACCCAGCACCTATCAATTGTGTGACCGCAAACTTTTGTGTTTGTTGTACAAACGGAGCATTCAACACATTTAGGCCGCGTATGTTAGAGTTCTACCACAAATAAAGGAGGGTGTAATTTTATTATTGAGGACATATAATGGGCCCTATTAACCACGTCCGTTTTACAATGGGTTAATACATAAATTGGGTTATATTGGCCTCGCTCTGTGCACAATGGTATTATAGAAGTCTTATTCAGGCCAGTACCCAGTAGTGTGAGTAATGTGATTCAAATTGGATGCTGTTATGATATCTACAATGGTTTGATTTTGAAAGACAGAAGTATCCTTAATGAAACGGCTCTATTAATGAGAACAGGTCGCTGTGAGTGACATTAGTTAAGGCAGTCATTTGTGTTAGAAGCAGCTAAGACAGTGTATCCATTTCTTCTCTGTGTGCATTGTGATGTTTTCTCCTCACCTTATACAGAAATGTATAACAAGTTAGATTTCATATGGAAGTAATAATTTATTAATGTGTTTGTTTGTTTGTTTATGCAAGGAGACAGATTGCAGGTCACAGTCACACATCATGTCGATGCCAGTCATCCGGGTGGTGAACAGTGATGCACCTTTGAGTCGCCAAGAGGCCATTTTACATCCTTCAAGGGACTGCCAGCAGTACAAGGAGCTGAAAAACCCAGCATCCTTTCCCAAACCTCCGCCAGAGCTGCTGCTGGAGTCCACAGCCATCCCCTATGCTGTGCAACGTCTCCAGGCTGAAGGCATCACAGCACCCACGCGCCTGCAATGCCTGGGGAAGATGGTGCTTCAAGTTGGACAGTACATGCACGCCTCCTTCCAATGGCTTGTTGAGAACGACGTGGGATACATTCAGTTGTGAATGTACATTTTATTTCAAATACAAATAAGTAAGTGCTTAGTGTCTTTCAAATTAGATTGGTAGATACAATTATATGTATGGTAATCATCTTCTCTATATAGAAATGTCTATGCAAAGGTAACAATAACACAGCAATACTGCAATTTGTTATTAATGTTAACGTTACATATTTTTTACAGTTACACTGTGTTTACAGTTTTTTGGACAAGCACGTGGTAGAAACCAAAGCAGGCCCAAAGCCAAACATACACCTGAGGTGGATCAAGGACTATCTTCTAGAATACGCTGAAGGTTTCCCACAGGTGGCAAACACCCTTCATCACAATGCTGACAGGTGCATCTATGGCCAGAAAGGTTTCGAGACCGCAACATACTCCGAAATGTGGAACTTGTACAGGCTGCACACAACACACAAAGATAGGCCAGAGGACTACAGTAAGGATGAGAAGGCCAGAAGCGGTCAGGTGTTCCTCTCTGTACAGCGGTGGCTGAATACGAGGCTAAACAACATCAGCAGCAAACAGATGAGGTACAGTACATAACTGGCAAGATCAAGGAAGTAAGTCGCACACACAACATATTTGCAGTGACTCAAAATATAATGTTTTATGTCAAGTATAATATACAAGTATCTAGTCCAGATGTTAACATTGACTTTGTTATTTAGGAACACAACCCCCCTCCTCCACCTGCCTACTCTTCATCAACCAGTTCCCAGGCACCTGGCTCGTCAACATCGAGAACATCTACTAGACCCCAGCAGCCACTTGCATCTACCAGACCCCAGCCACCTGTCTCCTCTGCCTCGACCTCAACAAAGTCACGGCCGTCAGATCCTGCATGTTCAGTGCCAGAAGCCGCATGGATCGACGATGACCTGTTTTTGTCTATCGATTTACCAGAGGAAGGTAAATGCACGCAATAAGACAATTAATATAGTATAGGCCTATACTTAAGTAGATACTAAAAAAATGTCTTAACATGTCCTAACAGTTTTCTGAAAAACCCATGTTTCTATGTCAATGGTTCTCAACCTTTTTCATGTCAAGGACCCCCAGAATTATCTGTAATTGACCCCCATCTGAAAATATGTTCTTCCAGGGACTCGATTTAAAAACAAAAAAGCAGATCTACAAGCTTGTAGCGTGACACTCAGTGCCGCGCTATGAGCTTGTATACATCTGCTATTTTAGCAAAAGTAATAGCAAAAGTATAACATAATCCTTAAAACACCAAAAGGATTTCCCGTCATGAATGTGTTAATATAGTATAGTAGTATAGCTACATATGTTTTGCATTATGCGCTTCATGTTTAGCTTATTGATGAAATATCAAAACTTTATTTTTCTCTCCTGTGCCATCCACAGCTACAGTGTCCGTCATCACAGCCTCCCCGGCAGCATCACTACCTCCTGCCACCTATACGGCAACAACATCAAAGCCATCTGCCTCATCAACCCCACAGCCACCTGCATCCAGGGCCGCTTTTAGGGTAGATCGAATGGTGCCGTCGCACTAGGCCTCGCGCATGCGAGGCCTCGCGCATGGCAGCGTTTTGATTTTTTTAATAAATAAAAATAAACACTTTCCATCTCAGATATTTCACATGACAGATTTGAGTGCCTCCCTCCCAGCCCCAGGCTCCTCTATTCTATACTCTTCCTATAGGCTCAGCCGCTCAGTCTGCGTGAATGCGTGATCAATCAAATGCTGCAGCGCAATGACACGTGAGTGACGTGACAATGTCAGGTGGTACCATGGTTCATTGCGGTAATGCGGTGTGCAGTTTGGAGGGAATTTTGAAAAAGGTAACACACAAATAATGTCGAGACAACGCGACAAATGGAGGAGATTTGCCTCAGGATCCGAAAAAGAAAAAAAAGCAAAGAAAAAGGAAGCATTCAATGCCACGCTAAGAGTTTCATTTGACAGATTCATAACAAAAATCACCGATCCGACGGTTCCGACCGAGCCCCAACCAGCCGCGGGGCCTCGCGTAGAGACAACCGGGAATGACGTTTTGGAGGCAGGGGAAGGTAGCAGCAGCTCCGCCGCCGGCAGCAGCACGAGCAGAGCTGCCCACTGTGCCCAGCCCATGCCCGGCCGCCCGCTCAGAACCACGAGCAGCAGTGAAAATGAGGAAGAGGAGGCCGCCCCCTCTCAGGTAGCCAGTAGTAGCCTATAATGCCCTTCTTTTATTCTATCATTTTATGTACAGCACCAATATTTTATCTGAAAGGGGCTTCATGAATGAACTTATCTTTTAACTTATAGGTGACGGCAAATACGAGCAGGCATGAAAATGAGGAGGAGGGCGAGGCCGCCGCCGCCTCTCAGGTGATGTTTTTTCTATAATGTTTTAGAGCACCGTACTTAGCAATTGTTTTGAAAGACGCTTTATTAATACAATTACCGTACCGTACCTTACAGGACGAAGATGCAAGCACTGAAGAGGATGAGGACTCGCAGCGCGAGGCTCAAGTTCATGTTGAAATTAGCAGCAGCAGCTGCGCAGAGAGTGAAACTGAGTCCCAGTTAATGGACAGTCACACAGTGACAGACACAGGTGGTGTCGATGATACTGATGATGAAGCAAGTCGAGGTGGTGTTAGACGCAATGTATGATGATGTTGGTAATTGGCCAGAATATTTGGACACTAAAGTTCGAGATGTGATTATTAGAAGAGGTCCTCAAAAGATGAAACCAGGATTTTGTTATCCAAAAAACAAAGAAAACAAAAGACACTTTAGTGAGGCTTTGTATTTCCGAGAACTGCCAAATGGAGAAAGAAAAGACAGAAAGTGGCTTACCTACTCTCAGAAATCGGACAAAGCATTTTGCTTTTGCTGCAAACTCTTCGGTGTGAAGAATAGTGCAATGACATCAAAACTAGCTGATAAGGGCGCCAACGATTGGGTTCATATAACTAGTAAACTGAAATCACACGAAACATCCACAGATCATATCTCAAGCACATTAAAATGGGCTCCAACGCCAGTGTTGCCAACTTAGCGGATTTGTCGTCATATTTAGCTTCTTTCCAGACCCCCCTAGCGACTGAATTAGTGAAAAGCTTCTGGCGAGAAATCTAGCTTTTTTTCCCCTGGTGAATTGGGGACAAATCGTGTTGACAGGCGCCAGATATGCGCCAGAGATAAAATCTTTTTTTTTTTTTCTCAGCCTCAAATCCGCTAAATTGGCAAAACTAAAAGTGGTCGGCGCGTCTGGTCTGGCTCACAGGTCACAGCAGGCTCAGTGGCTTCCTCGGCTCGGTTATGTGCACACTGCACAGACTGTCTACCAGTGCTTCCTCCTTTCTTGCTCTGCCTAGGCGAGTGCGCTCCGGTGCGGTATTTCCGAACGCGCCCCTCGAGCTCGACAGAGCAAGAAAGGAGGAAACACTGGCAGCTCAGTTTAGTCTGCTAGTAAAAATAAAATACACACTCGGATGCATAAAGTATTAACCTTCTAATTCCTGTATGGATCGGAACAAAATAGCGTTCTAAACATTAGTTGAATTGAGGTATGTTTTTTTTATATTACAATGAGTTTAAACGATGTGTTATCAAATGAAGAGATGATACAAACTAAGTGCACATAAATGACAAATGTTTTTTTGGGCTGGCTACATCATATTTTCGTTGCTAGGGGCGCCTAAAAGTCGCTAGGGACGCAAAAAAGTCGCTAGGGGCGGCGCGCGCTACGCGCGCGCATATCCCACCCCTGGCGACTTTTAGCTACTTTTCGAGGAGCCACTAGCTACTTCCGTCACTGGAGAGTTGGCAACACTGTCCAACGCGACTGGAAACAAATACGGGCATAGATGCGTTGCAACAAAGGGAAATGGACAGAGAGAAAGCGCATTGGCAGGCCGTGTTAACCCGTATTGTTGCAGCAGTTGAATTTCTCGCAGAGCATAATATGGCATTTAGAGGAACGAATAATAAGCTTTATGAAAAAAGCAATGGTAACTTTTTAGGCTGCATACAAATGTTTGCTAAATTTGATCCAACTATACAAGAGCATGTCAGACGAATTAAAAACAAAGAAACACATCAACATTATTTGGGATCGGAAGTCCAAAACGAATTAATTGGTATCATGGCTGCAAACGTTAAAAACTCCATCCTTACTGATACAAAGAAAGCAAAATATTTTTCCATGATTCTAGACTGCACACCAGATATGAGCCATCAAGAGCAGATGTCAATGGTATTGCGTTTTGTTAATATGCACTCCGACGAGCCAAAGCTAGAAGTGACTGTGGAGGAACATTTTGTAGATTTTTTTGTGACAACTGACCAAACTGGACAAGGACTGACTAATTCTATTCTGGCTAAACTGCAGCAGCTTGGTCTCAATATAAGCGACTGCAGAGGACAGGGCTATGACAATGGTTCAAATATGAAAGGTCAGAATAACGGTGTCCAGGCTCATATACTCCGTCTCAACCCCCGTGCTTATTTCATGCCCTGCGGTTGTCACAGCTTGAACTTGATGCTTGGAGACATGGCAAAATGTTGTCCAAGAGCAATGACATTCTTTGGTACTGTACAACGTGTATATACAATATTTTCCGCTTCGGTTAAACGTTGGGAAATATTGAACAAGCATGTTTCTTTCAGCGTTAAAAAGTTACGCGAAACAAGATGGGAATGTCGGGTTGAGAGCGTGAAAGCAATACGGTACCAACTTAAAGACATTCAGGCTGCGTTGCTTGAAGCGGCAGAGACCACTACTGATCCTAAAATTAACAGTGAGGCCAAGTCGCTGGCCAACTATGAGCTGAAAAGTTTTGAATTCATTCTTGGCATGATTATTTGGTATGACATTTTGTTTGCTGTAAACACTGTGAGTAAGAATATGCAGTCTAAGGATATGCAGCTGGATGTGGCTTTGTCTGATATTAAGGGACTGATTCAATTCATGACGAAATACAAAGCAACTGGATTTACCTCTGCAAACGTAACAGCAAAAGAGATTGCTGCAGAGATGAATATTGAGGCAGTTTTCAGGGAGACACGTGCGCGAAAAAGAGACGCGCTTGGTATCCCACTATCTGCAGAGCGCCTATTCGAAACGGAATATTTCATTAAAATAGTGGACCAGGCGCTCTCAGCACTAAGCTCCAGGTTTAAGCAATTGCAACAATTCGAGGAAACATTTGGATTTATTTTTAATCTATCCAAACTTCGTGGAATAGATGACACTGAACTGATGGAAAAGTGTAAAGCTTTGAGCACGTCTCTGACAGATGGAACGTCTACGGACATAAACGGAGATGACATGTTCACTGAACTGCGCTTATTGTGCCAAACCGTGCCCAATGAAGCCACGACTGCGTTGGAAACGCTTCAGTTTCTAAAAAAAAGGGACGAGACATTCCCTAACTGCGAAGTTGCCCTTCGTATCTTGTTAACAACCCCTGTCACAGTGGCATCTGGGGAGCGCAGTTTCAGCAAGTTAAAACTAATAAAGAACTATTTGCGCACCACAATGTCCCAGGAGCGCCTGTGTGGACTTTCCATCATAGCAATAGAGCAGGACGTTGTCGCTACATTAAAATATGAAGACATTATTTCAGAATTCGCGGCAAGGAAAGCGAGGAGGAAAATTCTCACATAATTATTTTTTGTGTGGAATGGCAATGGCTGATTATTGATGTGAATGATGTTGTATAATAAACAAGATATACAAACTTATGTCATGTTAAGGCTTCATTATTTATAATAATGATCAAACATGTATAAACTAACAGTGTTAAACGTGCAGTATATATATATTTTCCTTCACAGTAAGCCTTTTTATTTTTTTTATAGCTTCCTCACAACAAATAAAATAACATAATGTGGACCACAATCTCTGCATTCACACTGTTAGGCTGCTAAACTGGGCAGTGCATGTCAATTTATTACTCATTGGAGATGAGAACCTGGCTTGATATTTGTAGGAAAGTGAAGGCAAAAGTAAGTATTACTTTTGCTGCGAGCGCAGGGCCTCGCACAGAAATCTCGCACAGGGCCTCGCATTTCTCCCAGACGCCCCTGCCTACAATCTCTATAGATTAGGTATTTATGCAGTGAAAATTGTTAGCCAAATGTACAGAATGTATAGTCAAGTGAAACCTGAGGGTAGACATCCAATACGAGCAAACTGATATTGCGGTAAATTCATCTCCAGAGATTAGTGACTTTCTTTCTCGCCCCCCTAGTGGCCAAATAGTCTGGGAACTCAGATTAGTTCCTTTCTAACTAGCTCTTGGGCATCTGCAGAAGTCCCAGACATGTGAAACCAAAGTTTGCACATTTGTGGCAGTGGTGGGATTTGAACCCACGCCTGCAGAGAGACTGGAGCCTTAATCCAGCGTCTTAGACCACTCGGCCACACTACCGGTACTACTGTGTTTAGCTGATGCCTACTCTTTGCTCTTAACTCTAAGCAGGCAAAGCAGACAAGGGCACATTTGAGGAGGATGTAAGGAAAAGTGATTAGTGTTCCCAGAGTTAAACTCTTCAGAAAGAATGGTAGGTTGTCCACAGCCTTGGCAGACGATGGATTATGTACAAAGGCACAGAATATGGCTCTAGTGGTAACTCGGCAGTGGAGTGAGCTAGTGTTGAAGTTTCGGTACTGGAATTTGGCACCTAAAACCTCAAATGGCAGCGGTGGGATTTGAACCCACGCCTCCAGGGGAGACTGCGACCTGAACGCAGCGGCTTAGACCGCTCGGCCACGCTACCACAATCTGTGAAGAAGTACTTATTAGTTAATAGTTTGTTGATGACTTTCAATACAAGCCATGTTTCCAACTCATCCTACTTTTCTATCGTTTGTGAAGTGAGTCGTAAATCATGATTGAAATAGCTTGTTCATGGTCTAATACATGTGTATAAGGCATATTTATAAAGCAGTGTTGGCAGTGGTGGTATTTGAGGCCACAACTCCATAAAGACATAAACTGCATGTATTTGCCATCAATAGGAAACATCATGAAATCGGAACGATAGCAGATTGATGTTGTGGTTAGTAAGTGCTGAGAACTAGAATACATGATTTGCCAATAGAGATAGCAGAGGATGGTTTCTATCCATCGACCTCTGGGTTATGGGCCCAGCACGCTTCCGCTGCGCCACTCTGCTCTGAGTTATGTTATAAGTTACAGCCCTCCATTCCGAAACCCCACCATTCCGAAACCCCACCATTCCGAAACATTGCCGTTCCGAAAAATATTTTTCGGAACACCACCTCCAGCCACCTCTATACTCCTCCACCCACCTCCACCCACTTCTACAACCTCCACCCACCTCCACCCACCTCTAGACTCCTCCACCCACCTCTAGACTCCTCCACCCACCTCCACCCACCTATAGACTCCGCTCCTCCACCCACCTCTACAACCTCCACCCACCTCCACCCACCTCTAGTCTCCTCCACCCACCTCTACAACCTCCAGCCACCTCCACCCACCTCTACCCACCTCTACAACCTCCACCCACCTCTACAACCTCCACCCACCTCCACCCACCTCTACAACCTCCACCCACCTCCACCCACCTCTATTACCTCCACCCACCTCCACCCACCTCTACAACCTCCACCCACCTCCACCCACCTCTACAACCTCCACCCACCTCCATCCACCTCTAGTCTCCTCCGCCCACCTCTACAACCTCCACCCACCTCTACAACCTCCACCCACCTCCACCCACCTCTACAACCTCCATCCACCTCTAGTCTCCTCCACCCACCTCCACCCACCTCTACAACCTCCACCCACCTCCATCCACCTCTAGTCTCCTCCACCCACCTCTACAACCTCCACCCACCTCTACAACCTCCACCCACCTCCACCCACCTCTACAACCTCCATCCACCTCTAGTCTCCTCCACCCACCTCCACCCACCTCTACAACCTCCACCCACCTCCACCCACCTCTACAACCTCCACCCACCTCCACCCACCTCTACAACCTCCACCCACCTCCACCCACCTCTATTACCTCCACCCACCTCCACCCACCTCTACAACCTCCACCCACCTCCACCCACCTCTACAACCTCCACCCACCTCCATCCACCTCTAGTCTCCTCCGCCCACCTCTACAACCTCCACCCACCTCTACAACCTCCACCCACCTCCACCCACCTCTACAACCTCCATCCACCTCTAGTCTCCTCCACCCACCTCCACCCACCTCTACAACCTCCACCCACCTCCATCCACCTCTAGTCTCCTCCACCCACCTCTACAACCTCCACCCACCTCTACAACCTCCACCCACCTCCACCCACCTCTACAACCTCCATCCACCTCTAGTCTCCTCCACCCACCTCCACCCACCTCTACAACCTCCACCCACCTCCACCCACCTCTACAACCTCCACCCACCTCCACCCACCTCTACAACCTCCACCCACCTCCATCCACCTCTAGTCTCCTCCACCCACCTCCACCCACCTCCACCCACCTCTACAACCTCCACCCACCTCTACAACCTCCACCCACCTCCACCCACCTCTACAACCTCCATCCACCTCCACCCACCTCTACAACCTCCACCCACCTCCACCCACCTCCATCCACCTCTAGTCTCCTCCACCCACCTCCACCCACCTCTACAACCTCCACCCACCTCTACAACCTCCACCCACCTCCACCCACCTCTACAACCTCCATCCACCTCTAGTCTCCTCCACCCACCTCCACCCACCTCTACAACCTCCACCCACCTCCAACCACCTCTACAACTTCCACCCACCTCCATCCACCTCTAGTCTCCTCCACCCACCTCCACCCACCTCTACAACCTCCACCCACCTCTACAACCTCCACCCACCTCTACAACCTCCATCCACCTCTAGTCTCCTCCACCCACCTCCACCCACCTCTACAACCTCCACCCACCTCCACCCACCTCTACAACCTCCACCCACCTCCATCCACCTCTAGTCTCCTCCACCCACCTCCACCCACCTCTACAACCTCCACCCACCTCTACAACCTCCACCCACCTCTACAACCTCCATCCACCTCTAGTCTCCTCCACCCACCTCCACCCACCTCTACAACCTCCACCCACCTCCAACCACCTCTACAACCTCCACCCACCTCCATCCACCTCTAGTCTCCTCCACCCACCTCCACCCACCTCTACAACCTTCACCCACCTCCACCCACCTCTACAACCTCCATCCACCTCCACCCACCTCTACAACCTCCACCCACCTCCACCCACCTCTACAACCTCCACCCACCTCCATCCACCTCTAGTCTCCTCCACCCACCTCCACCCACCTCTACAACCTCCACCCACCTCTACAACCTCCACCCACCTCCACCCACCTCTACAACCTCCATCCACCTCTAGTCTCCTCCACCCACCTCCACCCACCTCCAACCACCTCTACAACCTCCACCCACCTCCATCCACCTCTAGTCTCCTCCACCCACCTCCACCCACCTCTACAACCTCCACCCACCTCTACAACCTCCACCCACCTCCACCCACCTCTACAACCTCCACCCACCTCCATCCACCTCTAGTCTCCTCCACCCACCTCCACCCACCTCTACAACCTCCACCCACCTCCACCCACCTCTACAACCTCCATCCACCTCCATCCACCTCTAGTCTCCTCCACCCACCTCCACCCACCTCTACAACCTCCACCCACCTCTACAACCTCCACCCACCTCTACAACCTCCATCCACCTCTAGTCTCCTCCACCCACCTCCACCCACCTCTACAACCTCCACCCACCTCCAACCACCTCTACAACCTCCACCCACCTCCATCCACCTCTAGTCTCCTCCACCCACCCAGCTAACATTTCCCCGCTAGCTACCGCCTCCCGCTGTCGCCTTCACAGCGTAGCACGCCCGGGCTGGCTTGGACTTCCCCCCGCTGTCCCCCCGTCAAACGATCGCGCCTCAGTTAGATTTTCATTCCTCTGCGCAACAGTGTGCATTTACAGCCCTCGTGACGCTGTCCTGAGGCTTGCCCCCCCCGCCCCTCTCTTCTCTCTTTCTTTTGCGCGCTCTCTCTCTCTCTCTCTCTCTCTCTCTCTCTCAGACAAGGATGTGCATCTTATGTATAAAATAAATCAATAATAATAATATTATATTTTGTAGGATTATTATGTTGTTTTTTTAAACTATTATTGAATATAATTAAGTGGATTCTTCTTCTACTTCTTCTTGCAGCTATATTTAGTTTTAATTTTTATTAATAATAATATGTACCTGCAGACTACACTTTACTGTGGTCGTGCAGTAAATTCACCCGTGGGCCGTGAAGCCTGGGACCGAGGCTTCACCCGGCATGCATTGCGGCTTCTCTGAGTCTGTTGTTGTTGTTGTTGTGTTGTTGAATGAGAATTGAGAAATGAGCTAGGAAGACAAGACTCCACAACAAAGGCTTATATTTCGCCGTTTTTCTCCAGAGAAATTCAGTTGAAAGGTCAGTGTATTTTTATATCTGCTATATACTGTGTGTAGTGTAATTGCACGTGTTAGAATCGTTTCGTTTCCTAACGCTAGCAGAGGGAATAGATTACCGGTAGCTATAGCTAGCTAGCTAGCTAATCTATTGTCTGGACGGGGGTTAGCAAACGTATAATTCATGCTATTTTAACAGGCTTAAAAACAGCTCCGTTGGAAAGAAAGAGCTACTGCAGCTTAAGCGTTATGGACGGTGTTTTATATTATTTCATTTTACAGACAAACAAGATGACGTTCCAAGACCCAGACGGTGGAGCCTGGGGAAACAAAGCAACTTCATCAGAAGTAGGCTAAGTAAAATGGTTTAGTAGCGAACAATAATAATGTATCATGATGTTCTTTTCTAACGTCTTCTTATGTTGATAAAAGTCCACAACAGCATTTTTGCTGTAAATCACATTTTTTAACTGTACCATTGTTAATTTGTTACCATCATGACATTTTAAATGACTGAGGTGTAGAAGGGAGATGAGCTTGTAGATCTGCTATTTTTCAACAGCTAACAGCTTTTAAAATAATGTTTAAAACCTATGAGGCGACACAGATGCGTCCTCAGGTCTAAATAGGTTAAGGCAGTGGTTCTCACAGCCATCAAAACGTTATCCCACATTTCACAGCAGTGATGGTAGGTATAGGCCTATTTCAGAATGCCTGAATTTACACTTGGTTGCATGGTAAATAGTCGATCTACAAGCTCACGTGTTGTGAGCCCTATACAAATGCAATCCATATCAATTTTGTATTTGATTTTGTTCAAATTACAGATGAGGAGGTCACGTGGAGATGATGGTGATGGATAAATAAAATGGATAATAAAAATGGTAAGAACATTTTCACATTTTGTCACATGTCACATTTTAGCACAGGAATAGAAATTAGAAAATGGCTGGGTTTTACCCACAGGGCAACTGTTAAGTCATGGATCACAAGCCAGAGAAATGATTAAGGTGAAAATAATTTATTTAATTAATTCTGTGATTTCAGACGAACTTTCGCTGGAGGAAGACCTATCGACTTCAAATGCAACCTCTGCTCTACCACCAGTCGGGTTTCCCTGACCCTCTACTATATGCAACATCCAGACCTCAAGGAACGCACCCAGCTTTCCGTGCTCGGACATACAGACACGGGGACATACACACATTGCTACGCTCAGAAACTCCTGACTCCACTCAGAAGAGAATTGGTGTTTTAAAGACTTAAGCACTTAAACTTGAGAACTGATATGTCTTCTAAATCCTCACAGATTTTAGTTAAAACGTTTGCAGCAAAAGAATATATATTTACAGATTTGTGCCACATTTTCACGATGTTTCAAAATTAGCAAACTCGTTTTCAACAGCTTACAGCTTTTTAAATAATGGTTAAAGTGGCTAAAACCACTGGATCTTGGACTTCAGTGACAGGGACCTGGGGTCTGAGAGCCGGAGACGTTGGACAGGGTGCATTTTGGAACTTCTGCTGGCGGCCACCACCAGTCAGGCTTCATAAAGGAAGGAAACGGACAGGCATGGCAGGCAGCTCATCAAACAGTGGTCCGTGGCTCAAATGCTGAATAACTTTGGCATGAAAAGGGTTCAAACCCACCGCTATAGGGGTTTCCAAATGGACTCTTGAATGTATGCTGCACTATTTCTTGCTCAAAAGGTGAATCTCGATTGTGTGTTCTGTTTATTGCTGTGTAACTGTTATTGCAACATTACTGGGCCTACATAACTAACTCCACACAGAATAGACTTGGTGTTTTATAGAAATTAAACTTGAGAACTGATTCCACAAAATGTCTTCTAAATCCTTGCAGTTTTTAGTTAAAACGTTCACTGTGTTTGGGCCACATTTTCACGATTTTTCAAAAATAGCAAATCTACAAGCTCGTGAGCCAACAATGATGGTTAAAGTGTTTGAATGGTATGACTGTTTTCTTGTATTCTAAACTTGGTTGTTTACATGTGCCTAAATTATTTCATTGTAACCTTTTTTTTTCCTAATAAAGAAACAAAATTAAGTATACATTTGCTGCTTTATTATGTTTCTATAAATATGTGGGAGGGAGGTGAGCATGGGGGAGGAGTGGTGCGGGGTCGCAATATATATGGGGGGGGGGGTGGTGTCATAAGACAGCTCCACGCTGTCCTGCTGCTGCCTTCGGTAGCTGACGTTCGAGGCGCGGCAGAGTAGCGGGGCGCCGGCTACACGCGCGTCGGCGCGCACGGCACACGCTGATCAAGAACGACGCGGCCACATCGTGCGACGCGCCCGGCGGAGGACACGATCGGCGGCGCGCGGCGACCGCCTCCCGCAGGCGGCGCGCCATGACTTGCTAGCTGGGCACCTCCACCCACCTCTACAACCTCCACCCAC
This sequence comes from Protomyctophum bolini, assembly GCF_963924005.1. Taxonomy (NCBI): domain Eukaryota; kingdom Metazoa; phylum Chordata; class Actinopteri; order Myctophiformes; family Myctophidae; genus Protomyctophum; species Protomyctophum bolini. Next base: position 944,957 of record NC_137885.1, on the reverse strand, counting down.
CTCTATAACCTCCACCCACCTCCACCCACCTCTACAACCTCCATCCACCTCTAGTCTCCTCCACCCACCTCCACCCACCTCTACAACCTCCACCCACCTCCACCCACCTCTACAACCTCCACCCACCTCCACCCACCTCTACAACCTCCACCCACCTCCATCCACCTCTAGTCTCCTCCACCCACCTCTACAACCTCCACCCACCTCCACCCACCTCTACAACCTCCACCCACCTCTACAACCTCCACCCACCTCTACAACCTCCACCCACCTCCACCCACCTCTACAACCTCCACCCACCTCTACAACCTCCACCCACCTCCACCCACCTCTACAACCTCCACCCACCTCCATCCACCTCTAGTCTCCTCCACCCACCTCCACCCACCTCTACAACCTCCACCCACCTCCACCCACCTCTACAACCTCCACCCACCTCCACCCACCTCCACCCACCTCTACAACCTCCACCCACCTCCATCCACCTCTAGGCTCCTCCACCCACCTCCACCCACCTCTACAACCTCCACCCACCTCCATCCACCTCTAGTCTCCTCCACCCACCTCCATCCACCTCTAGTCTCCTCCACCCACCTCCATCCACCTCTAGTCTCCTCCACCCACCTCCACCCACCTCTACAACCTCCACCCACCTCCGTATATCAGTCTGTTGTACACTTTTATTATGTAGTGTTGCCCTAGTGTTTCCTGTTCTGCCTAGTTGTGTTTGCCTGTCTTGTCTCACCTCCCTGTGATTACTAGTTTTCTCCGTTAGTCTCCCAGCCAATCCCAGTGTTGATTGTTTGTTCTGTTCACCTGTGTATTGTGATCCCTGTGTCTACTTAAACCCTCAGTCCCTTATGTTCCCTGCTTGATTATAGATGTTGTTAGTGTTCAGTCCTAGTTATGTTCTTGTAGTGTTCTTTGTATTCTCCTGCGTTCTCTTGTGTTCCTGTGTTTTGGAGAATAAATCACCTACATTTGACCTGCTCTGCTCCTGCTCTGTTTCTGCAATTGGGTTCTACATATCCTGAGTTGCACCGTGACACCACCCACCTCCACCCACCTCTACAACCTCCACCCACCTCTACATCCTCCACCCACCTCCACCCACCTCTACAACCTCCACCCACCTCCACCCACTTCTAGTCTCCTCCACCCACCTCTACAACCTCCACCCACCTCTAGACTCCTCCACCCACATCCACCCACCTCTACAACCTCCACCCACCTCTACAACCTCCACCCACCTTGTTTTTTTACTTGGAAAAGCAAACAATGATGTTTTCATATATCCAGTTGCTTGGAAAGTGCAAAATTGGCAACCTGGCTGAGTGGCCCTATTGTTTGTTTGCTTGTTTTTATTTCCGTCTAAAAGCAAGCATGGCAAGTGGCAATGTTTCTATATACCAAGTTGCTTGGATGTCAAAAATGTAGCAACCTAGCGGGAATAGTATACTGTACTCCTCTGTACTGTACTGTACTGTACTGTACTGTACTGTACTGTACTGGACTGGACTCCACTGTACTGCACTCCACTGTGCTGTACTCCACTGTACTGTACTGTACTGTACTGTACTGTACTGTACTCAACTGTGCTGTACTGTACTGTACTCCACTGTGCTGTACTCCTCTACTGCTCTCTTCTCTTCTGTACTGTACGCTACTGTACTATTCCATACTGTACTGTGCTGTGCCTTACCATACTGTACAGTACAGTACTGTAGCATACTGTGCTGTACCGTGCTGCTGTGCCTTGTGTATGCGCACGTGCGTGTGTGCCGTAAAAACGGGAGGTGCCAGGGAATGAGAAAGTTGTGATGTCATTTGCGTCACAGCTAAATGTTGCGCAATAACAGTGTGTCTGACAAAAGTAAAATTTGTACAGTAAATATGACAGTTGCGTGGATGCAATGTAGTGAAGCTGGATTCTGGGAGCGTGCAGATTTATTTTTGCATGGAGAGATGTGTGCTAACTGTGTGGTTTTGTAGGAGCATGAATAAACGGCCATGTGCTTGTGTACCCCCTGTCCATTAGGGTAGAAGGATGTCACACACCAAGTGTGTTCAAATAAATTCACACACACACATGCACACACACAAGTGAGTTCAAATAAAGTCACACAGTACACACACACACACACACACACTCCCACACCCCCACACCCCCCCCCCCCCCCCCACACCCACACACACACACACACACACACACACACACACACACACACACACACACCACAAGTGAGTTCAAATAAAGTTTAGTGGGGTGGGGTGTGCATATATATATAAGATCAAATATAACTACAATGTGCTCTTGGAACCAGGTATAAACACAGAATATGTCTGGGTCAAAATATTTTTCCCCAAATCCAAACCCCTAATAATTGGAGCAATATATAGACCACCCGATCAAAATAATTGTTATGATCTAATGGAACAGGATATCAAAGTAATAGGACATTCTGAAGTAATTATTCTCGGCGACTTCAACACTAGTGTTCACCGAAAAAACAATACTTTCAAACAATTTACCAAATTCTGTAACCTGCATAGCCTCACACAATTAATACAACACAAGACCAGCGTCTCAATCAACCATTGACCTGATTCTGTCATCAGACCCGTCCAGAATCACAAAAAGTGGTGTAATAGAGAGTAGTTTAAGCGACCATAACATCATATTTTGTACCCGAAAAATTCATAAATCCGCAGTTCATTGTCACACTACAGTCAAAAACAGATCCATGAAACATTATACCAGTGAAGCTCTCATAGAAGCTCTTGATAAAATAGACTGGTCAAATATCCTAGATTGCACATCTGTTGATGAAACATGGACCAGATTCAAAGATACTTTTTGGGATATTCTGGATAGTATTGCCCCGACAAAAACGGTAAGGGTCAAAGCCCGTACAGAGCCCTAGATGAATGGGGAAATATTGAATGCCATCAAGCTACGAAATACAGTTTACTCAGAATATAACAAAAACAAAAACGATCAATCACATGAAAAATACAAAAAGCAACGCAACATAGTAAAAAGCCTCATTTCAAAAGCCAAAAAAAACTTCATAAATGAGAACATTGAATCAAACAAAAAACATCCTGAAAAACTCTGGGAGGCTTTAAATAAATTAGGGTGTAGCAATAAACTTCAAACCAAATCCTCAAACTTCTCCATTATTTCAAGCGGCTCCATTATCACAGACAAACACATTGTAGCAAACAGTTTTAATAATTTCTTCACTAACATTGCCACCCAGTTGGTTAATAAACTCCCCCCGCATTCAGGCCTGTACGGTGCTGAACACATCAAAACCCACTATTCAAAATTAGGGGCCCAACAAGACTCCTTTTCAATACAACAAGTAGGAAAGGAAGAAGTGTTGAAAAAACTCATGGCCCTTCAGCCAAACAAGGCCATTGGCTATGATAACATCCCCAGCAGATTCCTCCGAGACGCTGCTGTCTCCATAGCGCCAATCATAGCCCACATAACACATTTATCCATCAGCCAATGCTATGTCCCAAAGGAACTGAAGATGGCACGAGTAATCCCCTTATTTAAGAAGGGAAGCAAATTAGATACTGGGAACTACCGCCCTGTATCCATCCTGAGTTCTACATCTAAGGTCATAGAGAGATTAATTTATGAACAGATCAACAGCTACCTAAACGAACGCAACCTGCTGTTCGAGTTCCAGTCTGGATTCAGAACATCCCACTCCACTGACACCTGCCTATTGTACTTACACGACTACATCAAGCGTGAGGTAGATTCGGGCAAGTACTGTGGCATGGTCATGCTGGACCTCCAAAAAGCGTTTGACACTGTTAACCACTCAATCCTACTTGACAAACTGGAGGCGATAGGATTCACTAGTACATCAGTACGCTGGATGAAATCCTACCTTGAGGGTAGAGAACAAATGGTGGACATAAAAGGAACCTTGTCCTCCCCCCTCTCAGTGAACTGTGGGGTGCCCCAAGGAAGCATACTAGGGACACTATTATTTCTATTATATATTAACGACATGAGTGCTGCCTGTAATTGTAAATTGTTCCTGTTTGCAGACGACTCAGCACTCCTGATTTCGGGAGAACAAAAAACTCAGGTTGAGGAGACACTCAGCTCAGAACTCACCAATATCCGAACTTGGCTTACAGATAACAAACTCTCATTGCATTTAGGTAAAACAGATTCCATACTTTTTGGGTCCAACCATTCCCTTAATAGGTTAATTATAAAGGATTTTAAGGTCAGTATTGATGACATAGTAATAGCTAAAAAAGAAGAGGTTACATATCTGGGCTGTATACTGGACAATAAACTGACGGGTGAAGGCATGGCAACAAGAGCGATCAAAAAAGTAAATCAGAGAACAAGATTCTTGGGCAGAATATCCACATTTGTTAACAAGACGACTCTCAGGACACTAGCTGGGGCTCTCATTCAGCCCTTCAGACTATGCATGCACCTCCTGGTATTCCAACATCTCAATGTCACAAAAAAATAAGCTCCAGACCTCCCAAAACAAACTAATCAGACTGTTACTAGGATTAGGGCCCATGACCCACCTCTGTGCAACACAATTTGATAGCATAGGTTGGCTCAGTGTTGAGGACAGAGTCAATCAACTGAAAATGGGACTAGCATTCAAGATTGTAAATGCAGCTCTGCCGTCCATGCCCACAGTGCCCATTTACTTGACTGATTACCTCAAAAAGGTGAGCAACTCCCACAGCCATAATACAAGAGGGAGTGTAAATAATGATCTGGTACCACCCATTTTCAGAACAAATATGGGTAAATTCACTTTTCACAGCACTGCCACTCAAGTGTGAAATGCCCTGCCCCCTTCACTCAAAACAAGCAGATCACTGGTCTCCTTTAAAAAGTGTCTGAAAACTCACCTGTCACTGTCATCAGGTCAAACGGAGAAAAGGTGATTGGCTCTCCCCCCCCCCCTTTTTTTATGTTTTATTAATGTATTTATATTCCAACCTGTACATATAGATCTAGTGTGTTTGAGAAACGTATTGTTTGTTGTCACTGTTATTGTCATTGTGAATGAATGCTTGGGACCCGAATGGAAACAAGACCGCAAGGTCTTTCTTCGGTACCATCCTTTTGGACCAATGCTGTGCTTGACTGTACCCTGTACTGTTTGCATCAAAATTGTCTAATAAAATTATCAATCAATCAATCAAACATTGAATAATAATAATAATAACCAGTAAGACGCGCAAACGCGGGAAGCGAACGCAGCTGAGACCCTGCAGATCATGTCTGTCTGTCTGTCTGTCTGTGTGTCTGTCCCGCTGTTACTGTATATGTGGACCTGGCCCCTTTTGTGCCCATATATGGAGCTGAGTGATTTGTTTGTGATTGATGCAACACACTCCATATTTGGACGTATTGATGCAACACACTCCATATTTGGACGTATAGCGGGACAGACAGACACACGGACAGACATGATCTGCTAGGTCTCATAGTAAGTGCTCACAGCGTTCGCAATAAATAACTCATCAACGGTCAAGCTTTTATTCACCTACAGTTCTACAGCATCTCAACAAACTCTTTTGTGAACAGTGTTGTTTTTTTTACAACACATTTTGATTTTAGTTTTAGTCATAGTCTCTTGAATAGTTTTAATTTAGTTTCAGTCACATTTTAGTCACCTGGAATGTTTTAGTGTTAGTCTAGTTTTAGTCGACTAAATCTACAGTTAATTTTGTCGACTAAAATGTGTTTTGGCGGGCCTTGATTATTATGTCGTAATTTTACACTTGCTGAAAATAGCCGATCTACAAGCTCACAAGCTGAGCTAGATCGGCTATTTTCAGCATGTAACCAATTGCAAAATGACTTCTACTGGGTCTCTTAATTACTTGCGCAAGCAGAGCGCGCAAGTAATCGTTTCGCTTGGTCTCTTCGAAGTGAAGACAAGTTTTCTTCAACGGTAAATCTGTGCCTGGTTTGCTGGGACTAGTTACAACATTACGTCATCCTTGAGAGAGTACATGGTGTGTATATGACGTAATGTTGTAACTTGTAACTTGTAACTTGTAACAACTTTTTGGAACCAAGTAACCACAGTATACTGCTAATCAAATTACAACTACATACTCTGTATGTAGTTGTAACTAGAACAACTACATACAGTCTGTGCCTGGTTTGCTGGGACTAGTTACAAGTTACAAGTTACAACATTACGTCATATACACACCATGTACTCTCTCAAGGATGACGTAATGTTGTAACTAGTCCCAGCAAACCAGGCACAGATTTACCGTTGAAGAAAACTTGTCTTCACTTTTTGGAACCAAGTAACCACAGTATACTGCTAATCAAATTACAACTACATACTCTGTATGTAGTTGTAACTAGAACAACTACATACAGTCTGTGCCTGGTTTGCTGGGACTAGTTACAAGTTACAAGTTACAACATTACGTCATATACACACCATGTACTCTCTCAAGGATGACGTAATGTTGTAACTAGTCCCAGCAAACCAGGCACAGATTTACCGTTGAAGAAAACTTGTCTTCACTTTTTGGAACCAAGTAACCACAGTATACTGCTAATCAAATTACAACTACATACTCTGTATGTAGTTGTAACTAGAACAACTACATACAGTCTGTGCCTGGTTTGCTGGGACTAGTTACAAGTTACAAGTTACAACATTACGTCATATACACACCATGTACTCTCTCAAGGATGACGTAATGTTGTAACTAGTCCCAGCAAACCAGGCACAGATTTACCGTTGAAGAAAACTTGTCTTCACTTTTTGGAACCAAGTAACCACAGTATACTGCTAATCAAATTACAACTACATACTCTGTATGTAGTTGTAACTAGAACAACTACATACAGTCTGTGCCTGGTTTGCTGGGACTAGTTACAAGTTACAAGTTACAACATTACGTCATATACACACCATGTACTCTCTCAAGGATGACGTAATGTTGTAACTAGTCCCAGCAAACCAGGCACAGATTTACCGTTGAAGAAAACTTGTCTTCACTTTTTGGAACCAAGTAACCACAGTATACTGCTAATCAAATTACAACTACATACTCTGTATGTAGTTGTAATGTGATTTGTAATTTGTAAATCTGTGCCTGGTCTGCTGGGATGTATATTTCAACAAATTTGAAAGTATTATTACAGAAATTGAAGTTAGAGACACATATTACTCTGATCATGATTTAGTATTAATATCACTATAGTACAAAATGAAATACATTTAAAACAATTGACAATTTACAATAAGTAATAAAATAATTATACTGTATAATATATTTTAATTCAGTTTATATACCTTTTTTTTCATCACATATCAATGATTCATTTTTCTGTAAAAAAGTAGTTAGGTAGCAAATAGTTACACGTAATGATTATACATTTCAAACGTTCCTTCACAGAGATACTGAGATGTGATACTTTCCAGCGGTCGAAAGTACTTGCGCGCTCTGCTTGCGCACTAGTAGGCCATTTATGGCCTACTAGTGTGCAACAAGCAAGTATGCACTCGGCAGAGTGCAGTTCTAGTTGTCCACTAGTTCCTTCCTAACATTTTAGTCTAGTTTTTATTTGTTGACGAAATTGTCAATATATTTAGTCTCGAACATCTTTCGTCTTAGTTTTAGTCGACGAAATCAACACTAATTGTGAACAAGCCAAACCAGTTGAAGATTTTTCAATAGCTAAAGTATAACATAATGCTTTTAAAACACCAAAAGGGGTTAAAGTCTTTGCATGGGCACTTACACTAATTGTCAGTTCATTGTCTTTGTGTAGGTTGTTACCTGAGCACGACAATGGAGGAACAATGGTGCAGGAAAACCCCTTTCCAGTAAAACTTGTCATGTATGCACATGCATGATTTCCCCATCAGGACACGCCCCCCTCATCTAGACTGAGTGGCAGAACATTGAGCAGCATGTTGGAGTGTTGGAGTGTTGGAAGCGCTCTTTGGAAATCACTCAACCGTCCGACCGTACCACCTGTTTCTAAATGTCACATAGTGCAGGAGGCAGCGAAATGTTGTGTTATTGAAAACAAGCACTTCCAGGAATTTTTTTGACAGAAAGTAACTCATAACGTTTCCATGGTGGATTTTTATGAAACAAAAACTTTGCAGATAGAAAGAGGATAATTCAAGCTTTTCGTACAGCTGCAATGTTGGTGAGTTTAACATTGTTTAATGCAGTGGTAACCAACCTTTTCAAGCCCAAGAGCCCATTTTATTCCCAATTGTAAGCCATGATCTACCACTAAAATAGGCTATGTTTAAAAAAACACTTTGACAGGCTCAATTCATGTGCACACAAACACTATAGTTTAAATAAGAATAAATACTGATAATCAATGCCAAAATATTAAGACAAATGTATTTTTCCATAGTCGGACTGCTTTCCATGTGTAGGTATAGTGGTGAGTCAGAGGCTGTTTAGCTCAGTGGGTTTTTTATATCGTAGTTCTGTTCTGATATGCATGACCATTATGCACAAGTTGTGCTTCACAACGGATAGCGGTCAAACAAGAGAACAAACAAACTCTGCAGTTGATGACTCGACATGTCTGCAAGCTAGTCAAAATCCACGTCCTGTGTTTTGGTAGTGATGGCTGGCTGCCTGTCAGTCTGACACCAGCTCACTCCGCGGGATCTACTTGAATGGCTCGTGCAAGCTATACTGGTAGCTCCCGAACTCCTGGTTGGTTACCCCTGGTTTAATGCAATCAGACAGGACTTTTCTGTTTGGATGAACGGGGCTGTCGAGGCCAGAAAGTAGTTATTTTTTTTTGCCACTCAGTGGGCGTTCCCGCATAACTTCCAGGTACGATGATGTCACGTGCATATATACCCTCTATAGTCACACAAGGACGTAGACATCAAAGGGGGCTTCAGCCCCTGCCCCTTTTACCCCGTCTGTAAAACAACTGCCCTCTCCCAGACCACGAATGTATAGCGTTTACTACATGGTGAAAGAAATGCAATAAATGCCACTCCTCTCCTTTCCATGCCATGCCGGAAGGAAAGCAGCATTCAGGAGAATATATTTTTTTCCCCTCTTGAACTTCATTCAGGAGAATAGCTTTTTTTCCCCTCCCGAACTTGACAGTATTTCCCCTCCCGAACTCACAGTATTTTTGCGTTGAACAAATTAGTTTAGAAATCCATGTCGTATACACACACACTGCATCTCCACTAGCTAAAGAGTGCTGGGTTGTGCAAGCTCTCAACGCGTCGCGAGCTATTATTGTCCAAAAGTGCCCCTGCCTCTCTGACATTCTGTGCACGTCCTCTGGACTCTGGAGTCACACGAGAATGAGGAAGTCCTGGAGCAGGAAACAGGAAGCTCAGGTGAGTCCAGTTCTCTATACACACACACACACCCACACCCACACACACACACGCACACGGTTACGTGCAGACGAAGCGCACACACTTTGTTTCCTCATTTAGGAATAGCATTTATTAAAGCAGGTAAGATTTCTGTTTTTTATTATTTATCAGTTGCTCATTGTGTTGTGCTGTCCTGTCCTGTGCTGCTATATGTTATGGTGATTTGGCATTTATGTAAAAAATGGCATTTAAAAAAGCAGTTAAATAATAAACACTGCATTGTTGCATAATGGGAAGTTATACATACTCTTTATCATTGATATGCAGAGGGGTTTTCAGAACTAAAATTCAACCAACATTTGCTTGCTGTCTGTCTGTCTGTCTGTCTGTCTGTCTGTCTGTCTGTCTGTCTGTCTGACTTTCTCTCTCTCTCTCTCTCTCTCTCTCTCTCTCTCTCTCTCTCTCTCTCTCTCTCTCTCTCTCTCTCTCTCTCTCTCTCTCTCCCTCCATATAGCTCAAGATGAGCAGCTCTGGGTTCCTGGATCAGTCCATAGGACAGCATGCTACGGAGCTCCCAGCAGAAACACTGTCTGGGAAATGGTCTGAGAACAGCGTGCTGTTCCTGTTTGAGTTCCGCCCTGTCCCAGGAGGGCCAGGAGGAGGACCTCCTCCACAGCCACGGTGGTCCAGTGGTGGTGGTTCCGTAGGGACCGGTCCAGGTGATCTCATGGAGGTGGTTCTGCCACAGCAGCGGTCCAGTGGTGGTGGTTCCGTAGGGACCGGTCCAGGTGATCTGGAGGTGGTTCTGCCGGCCCGGTGCAACGTCAGAGAGCTGCGGCTCCGCCTCTACATGCAGGTGAACACAGGGGTTTTTATCTGTCTCTATGGAGCCTCTGGAAGGAGAACTCGGGTGTCTTCTCTATTCATATATACTCTAAGGCCCTCATTTATCAACCGTGCGTACGCCAAAATATGGGTGCACGCCGAAATTGCCGACATTTTTGACATTTACCATTTCCGGCAAAGCTTGAAATTGAACGTGACAACGTTCAAATCCCACGTCTGCTCGGCAGCTTGCTTACGCTTTTTCCTTGGCTGTTTTTCTGTCGTACACAAGCGGAGCAGCCTTGTCTGAACTGCTGACACTGTCACAGGCATCTAAACATATGTTTTCACTCCTAAAATGTTAATATAAAACGGTATGTGTATGTAAAAAACAAAAGAGAGATTTCCAACTTTACAAGTAATTAAAATCGCGCAATTAAAAACAATATAACATGTTTACAATGTATTAGTTTGTGCTTAATCAAACACTGCTTTACTGGCCTTGTTATGTGAGCGCACTTGTGAGATGATTTTGGAGCGCATGCGGACACGGTAATGCGGCATATGCGATTATGATATTATTTAAAAAAAAAGGCATGAATGGACTGCACGCCTTTATTTCCAAGTGACATGTGACAAGCATACAGCTTGCCTATTTGTAGTAAGTACTAGCAGGCTATAGGCGTAAGGGGCTTAATCATTCACCATTTATAAGTGCTTAGACAGTTTTGACAGTTTTGACAGTTCAGATAAAAGCGAGATCATTTTCGGGGCTCGGGAGGATCGCGGGACCGCGGCGTGCGTCGCCAACACATACCAGCACACATGCAAGCGGCAAGCCTTCATCCATATGTTTATGATTCGTTCATCAATGATCAAATCAGAAATCACTACATAAACGTTGATTATGACTGCCTTGACGACATGATAGCCTCTCTCATGCTGTATGAGAGAGCCAGGCTATCATGTCGGCAGTCACCTACAGGACTTTAATATCACAGCAGTGCGCAGTCTTCGCCGTGCACTGAGCACGAATGGGTAAAATTAATATAGGCCAGCCTACAAACTAATTCCATTCATGGCGATGCGATGTCGATGTGTCATGTATATGCATGCATGCGTGGACATGACAGCAAAGCAAGCGAGGTGAGAGGAAAACAGACAGGGTAGGCCTACAACTTTATTTAATTCATGCAGGTGTTCGTTCTTTTTGGGCTTGCAAGTTGCGTGTGCGTCTGTGTGTGTGTGTGTGTGTGTGTGTGTGTCAAGAGAGGGGGGTGTGGGCAGCAATAAGGCACGGGAGAAACGTATTTTTTCCTGTAACCCTGGTTACAAAACTTACCAGCCGTCGTATTGCAATTGTTCATGTCGCAAAAACGAGGGCGAGGCTTGATTTCATAGGGCGTGCCAGATAGATTTCAGCCGTCACATTTATTAACGTCAGAACGAAATTAAGGAAGGATCAGCTGTTTGCGATCACTTTATAAATGCCGTGGCGACGTGGGTGTACTACGAAACCTGCACTCGAATCTGTGGCAGATTTTTCATCCACTTGCATGTAGCTCACAAAGTCTTGTGAGGTCTTGCGATACACGAGAGTTGTAGTGTCTTTACACATACTGTTGACATTATGAAGAGAGGATTTATACAAAAAAAATGTTATAGCGATGGAAATAAGCGAATTAGCACTAAAACCCAGTGCCCCTTGAGGGCCCATGAGGGCCCATTAATGCGTTTTTGCACAAAATAACAGCTAGACCACTTTGGTGCAACGAGAGGTATAAGAAAGCCTTCTAGCATGAAATTCTCCTTTAAGTAAAACATTGGAGTACTTTTTTCACTGCTGATCATTTCTTTGGTCTGCAGGCACAGGAGCAGAACTGGATTCCTGACCCACAGGCGCTGCTGGACCCTGAAGAGTACATCCTGCTCTACGCCAGGGCTCAGGACTGGTACGAGGTCTACGACGACTATCAGATCCTAAGGACGTTAGACATTCCATGGTCCTGCGACGCCACCGGACGCATGGCGGCGAGGATGGTGGTCACGCGGCCGTCCGAGGTGGACTCGAAGGAGAGGCGGGAGCAGCAGAAAGGTCTGGTGCAGCTGATTGGCCACGACCTCGACGGCGAGGCCCCCGACAGGCTGGGGGAGCTCACGTTCACGCGCAGAAAACTGGCGTCGCCGAGGCGACGGGAGCTGAAGGGCCGAGACGAAAAGGCCTACGCCACAGAGCCCTGGACCACGGCGCTCCCCGTCCCCAACGACCTGCAGGCTCACCTGAGCAGAAAGCTCCCCGTCACGCTCCACCACTTGAACCGCATCAGCTTCACCGTGAAGGTGGACCTCACGGCGACGCCCGACATCCTTCTCAAGGTCTTCCGACAGGTGATGGCCGACCAGGGCTTCCACTGTGATCCGCTGGACGGCCTGGTCCTGAAGGTCTCGGGGAGGGAGGAGTTCCTGACGGGCGACTTCTCCCTCAGCGACTTCCTCTGGGTTCGACAGTGTCTGAAGTCCGACCTGGGGCTCCACCTGTACGTGGTCCCCGTGGCGCAGCTCGTCGACGAGGCTCCCACACTCGTGGACTGGCCGCTCGTCGACAGCTTCACGGGCCGGTCCAGCTCCCACGAGGACCTCCGCCTGGACGGGAGGGACCCGGAGGACGTCTTCATGATCTCCCTGTGGGACTGCCACCGGAGGTTCAGGGTCAAACTCCTGGGCTTCGACGTCCCGACGCTCCCCGACAAAGCCCCTCAGTCCGCGTACGTGGAAGTCACCCTACTTCTCGGCAACAAGGTTCTCTCCGCGGTGGTGTCCTCTCCGAAGGCCTTCGCCGGCGAGGTGCTGTGGAACGAGTGGCTGGAGTTCGACATGCTGCTCAGGGACCTGCCGCGCGGCACCAAGCTGGGCCTCACCATCAACACCAACGACAGCAACGCCGCCGGCGGTGCCAATGCTAAGGCACCGGACGGCCAGCAGAAAGGGAAGGGGAAGGTGCTGTACTTTGTCAACCTTCTGCTCTTTGACCACAGGTCAGTTTGCGTCCAATGTCCACATGCATGGCCGCGTGTTTATTCAGTCAGTCATTCTCTGATACATGTGCACAACGCAATTGATGCTGAAACATATGGTGCTTCAAATGACACTTAATAATAATAATAATAATATATACGATTTATTTAGCGCTTTTCTAGGTACCCAAAGTCGCTTTACAGAAAGAAGTACAGACATATCTATGAGTATTAAGAGTAGATAAAGAGTATCATATGTATACATGTGCATGTTTTCCTTGTAGTAGCAAGTATTTTTTCTTTTTGTAAACAACTTCACAGTAGGCTATGTTCCATAAATATACAACAGAAATAGTTTATAGAGGTGCAATTTGAGCTTAACAGTGCAGGAAGGGGGCAAAGGTGTGTGTGGGGGGGGGTGCGGGCTAGCGTTTTCCTTGTTCGTTCATGTATCTGGTTTTTCGGGGATAGAAGCTTTTTTGCAGTAAGAGTGAGACTCTAAACCTGTTTGTCAAACAGACTGCGCTTTGGTTCCTACAGAAAGAAATGTCAACTCACACACAAACAGCATTTAATCAACTCACTCCAGCAAGTTACAATACCTGAATATCTGACCACGGCGTTCCATTACTGAATGCTCTTTTGGGGTTTTTTAAACTGTAAATCCCTGGAACACGACGCGTTTAAACCTTAACACCATGTGTGTAATAATAAAATGCCAAATGTTTATTAATGGTCATAAAATACAGTAGAACACGAGTTCACTCAAACACCTCACGAGAACGGAGGGTTACACTCTCTGTAACCCAGGTTCTCTGAGTGGAGAGACTGGCTCTCCACTACATATTTTCAATATGTACGGGAACTGACCCGACGGGGCAGTGTTCATGGATATCTCTTTAAGACACATCTTCTATGGTGGCCCTGCCCAGATTCCAATCAGCGGGCTATTTAAGCCCCATCTGTGCAGTGCCACTTTGATTAATTCTTGATTGACACGCATTTCGGAGCGGCTCTTTTGTGGAGAGCCAGTCTCTCCACTCAGAGAACCTGGGTTACAGAGAGTGTAACCCTCCGTTCTCTATCGTGTTCGAGACTGGCTCTCCACTACATATTTTCAATATGTACGGGAACTCTCTAAGACACACCGCGAGGAAATAAGCAGACCAGCTGCCCCTGCGGCAGCCCGAGGCAGTTTAACCTGAATTCCGTCCGAGCCTATAAGTGGTGAGCGCCATGAGTCACAGGCGCTTGCCAAAACGCTCCAAAACTTCAGTATTCATACCAAGTAAGTAATACTCGTGGCCTAGGCGCAAGACGCCACCTAGGCTCAGCTGGCCCAGCATGATGCTAGGCCAGTGACCACCGGGGTGAAGGGCTGCTCAAGCCAGCCCGTCAGATGCCCGGCCGACCTGACCGGTCAAGGTGCTGGTGACCCTACCGCTGAGTAGCACGCAGGAGCGACTCCCACAGGGGGAGCGGATGCCACCACGTTCCATCGGTAGGACAAGGTGAATGTAGACAGAGTCGCCCATGTCACTGCTGTGTAGATCTCTGTCAGAGATACACCATTCTACAGCAACCAGGGGGCTGTTGTCCCATGGGCAGAGTGTGCCCGCCTTCCAGGCGACCCTGGCACTCCTGCCTGCTTGTCCCTGTTGGATCGCCCCTGTGATCCGGTGGGACAGTCCACCCTTCGACCATGGTCTACCCGAGCACTCTCTGATCAGGCCGTATGGTATAGAGTGCAGGGATTGGCGCCAGCACCACCTAACCATTGCCATGTAGGAAGCGGCAGCCTCCTTCATGCACTGATAGGGACATTCTTGTGGCCGACACTGCTAACAACAAAAATGCTGTCCTGCGAGAAGCCACCCAAGTGTCCACGCTTAATTGGCTCATGCCGCAAGGCAGACAGTACCACCTCCCGTGGGGGGGCTGCCGACCTAATGTGCGAGCACCCGGTACACCGTGGTCTCCCTCAGCCCTAAGGGGCGGAGGCACCAGCTGGCTCACTGCCAAGAGATGCCAGCCAGCAAACTAGTGCTGTGGGATCCAACAAACGGGCACCGGTCACGAGGACGTCCCACGCCAACATCCGTGGATGTACTCAAGAACGACGCAGGAGCGCAAAGTACCAACAAAACTGGCCAGATGGAGATCCAGGATCACCGGAAACGACAATGGAGGGCTCGTCTGAGGACGACCTCGAGAGAGCTACAACCCATGACATGGTGGAACCTACTCAGGGGTCCACCTGAATTGACCGCCACTGTCTCGAGAGACAGCATGTGGGGGCTGGGTATCCTGAACTGTCAGGACTGAGGAGTGGGCTCGGTGTGCTGAGCACCTCTAGCCATACCCCGCCGGTTGGCCCTGGAATTGTTTGTTTACGCTCTCTGCCGTGTGGTCTGGCCGGACCGCGGCGGCAACGATCAGCGACCGTAGATGGCCTCAGAGTACGCCGACTAGGTCAGCTCCTCTGGGTTCTACCCCGCTACCCGCCGCAACGGTTTACAGCCGCGATGATCAACCAGGAGGTTCACCGACGAGGTCGGTTTCGCTCGGGGTCTCACAGCGCTTCTGCAGCCAGGGAACCCAGGCTCCACCAACGAGGTCGGCTTCGCACTTGGGACCCTTTGGCCGCACCGAGCGCCGTCTCAAGGTTTCCCCCGACGAGCAGGTTTCACCAGGGAGCGGACGCACGGACCGAACGCCGTCTCAAGGTTTCCCCCGACGAGCAGGTTTCACCAGGGAGCGGACGCACGGACAAGACTGAGGCTTCTTCCGCGAGGCAGATTCGGCACTCAGTCTTGTTGCTGTTGTTGTTGGCTAGCTGCGCCTAGATAGCCATGACTTCGTGACTTCTCTGGATGAGAAGAGCTTTCTCTGTGGTTTCAGACCGGTAACCGGATTCTACCCCGCAGAGACACACCTAGGTGCATAAACGGCTCGCCGTGACACACTGTACACTGTATCGTGTGCTCTGCCCGACAGCCACAGCACGCTCTGCTGTGTCACTGAGCCCGGCTCCACCGTGAAACTACACCACGGACGCATGAGCTGACCTCGTCAGCAATACGCCCTATAGTGTGATAATGGCTGAGATTCAGGCATACTTCCTGGC
This sequence comes from Protomyctophum bolini, assembly GCF_963924005.1. Taxonomy (NCBI): domain Eukaryota; kingdom Metazoa; phylum Chordata; class Actinopteri; order Myctophiformes; family Myctophidae; genus Protomyctophum; species Protomyctophum bolini. The sequence goes on along the minus strand of NC_137885.1, from coordinate 928,626 downwards.
AGACCCAGCATGTCATGTCTATGTTACCAAACGTCGGACAGACACAGCATGTCCTGTCTGTGACAGAACTACACCACTGTCGCGTGAGCTGACACCCCGCCAGAAATACGACAGTATAGTGCGCTATGATGACTGCCCAACATAAAGGGAAACCTTCGACTGACCCAGCACGTTCTGTTTGTGTCACTGAACCCAGATCCACAATACCGAACTACATCACCGGGGTGTAAGCTGGCGCAACACCCACAATACATGTATTCATGTACTCTTTGTATGTCTATTTCCTATGGACCCCAGGGAGATTAGCTGTCGCTTTGGCATCAGCTAATGGGGATCCATTCAGTAAACCATACCCTGTATAGTGCTCTAATGGCCGTCTGACCCCAAGGAATTGTGTTAGTCCCGAAAACTTTCACTAAATCCTTCTTTACAGACCTGTCCGTACCAGGCAGGGCAGGAAAGAGGTGGAGCTATAGCCTGAGCTTAGCTCGCCCAGCTCTGCCAACCTGGGACAAGGTTCAAGGTAGTCTTTATTTGTCTCTCTTGAGAAAACATTGTCTTGGAGACAGAGTCACAGCTGTATACAAATAGCATATACCCGTTCACATAAAAAATACATTTTTATGGGTCTGTCAGTGGAAACGACTGGTCTTTTGCCTCTAAAACCGGCATGGCCCCTCCAGCTTCAGCTGGAAGGAAGAGACCATTCATACAGGAGGTCCTCATACCAGGGCCCCCGCAGGGCACACACTGGTCATGGCCATCCTCTGTGGGCGTGTGAGCTCCACATGCAGCCTGAGAAACCCCTGCTATTTCCATCTCCTCTTGTCTCTATATAGATATATTCATATGTATACCTATATATTATTTATTATATGTGTACCTATATATACATATATGTATACATCTTGTATTGTACACCATATTTTAACTGTTCGGAATGTGCTCCACAGGGAGTGGGCCCATAGTAATTGCTTGAACGTGAGGGGTCATAATCTACCCTTTGCAGCTCACAATGCTGCATAAACGAATCAAGGCAACATGGTACCCTAAGACATCCCCATGACGCGGATTCTCTGTGTGCTCTCTCTTTGTTAGGACAGAGTCCATACCAAATCAATGTCCACAATTAGTTTTGTGTCACGAGCAGAGTTATGGACCTCTGGAAGAGGTTGTACATAAACTGCTCGGCCGCTCTGAGGCGATCTAGCACAAAACAATCTGACATTAAGCACACTGGAGGCTTCCAAACTTTTGTATATCATACCAGTGGGCCTACAAGTCCACATGCATAGTGTGTTGTTGTAGCCATTATCATACTTATAATAATAACAATAATAATGAATTGCATTTTTATAGCGCTTTTCCAAGTGCTCAAAGCGCTTTACAATGGTACATATATATATGCCTGTACTGTATTGTACAGACTGTACAATACATTGGTAGTGTATCAGCTTGCGTGATACACATACCTGTATGCTTGTATTGATACACACAGGTATATATATATATATAAGCATATAAGTATATATTAACCAGAACCAATTGTGACAGAGTAAGCGATTGCGCCTAACACGGTGGGTCATCTGGAGTTTTTGTCTCCTGATCTTTGAGCCACACCGCCCTCTTGTGAACCGTGACGCACAGTGCAGTCTGGGCAGCCGTCCCTGACGAGCATACCTCCTACACTATGACGCTCACGTCAACCTGTCAATGAGGAAGTTGGAACACGCTGGAATTGTTTGTTTACACTCTCTGCCGTGTGGTCTGGCCCGGACCGCGGCGGCAACGATCAGCGAACGTAGATGGCCTCAGAGTACGCCGACTGGGTCAGCTCCTCTAGGTTCTACCCCGCCAATCGCCGCCGCGGTGTACAGCTGCGATGATAGACCCGGAGGTCTCACCGCTTCTGCAGCCAGGGAACCAGGGCTCCGCCAACGTGGTCGGCTTCGCACTTGGCTTTGGCCACACCGAACGCCGTCTCCTAGTTTCCCCCAACGTGGTCGGGTTTCACTAGGGAACGGACGCACGGACCGAACGCCGTCTCAAGGTTTCCCCCAACGTGGTCGGGTTTCACCAGGGAACGGACGCACGGACAAGCTGAGGCTTCCTCCACTGTCTAGCGGATTAGGCCTGCAGCTTGTTGCTGTTGTTGTTTTTTTGTGGAGCTACGCGGCGCCCCGAGAGGAGTCGTCGAGACGACCAGCTCTCTTCTTACCTAGGTAAGTGGACTGTGTGCCACGCAGCTTCATGTTCTAAATATATATATTTATATATATATATGTTGTTTAATAGTGTCAAAACTGCTGAGATACACGAAACGTCTGCTCTCGTGGAAATCAAAAAATCAAAGTGGCACTGCACAGATGGGGCTTAAATAGCCCGCTGATTGGAATCTGGGCAGGGCCACCATAGAAGATGTGTCTTAAAGAGATATCCATGAACACTGCCCCGTCGGGTCAGTTCCCGTACATATTGAAAATATGTAGTGGAGAGCCAGTCTCGAACACGATAGAGAACACCTAGTGTTCAAATTCTAAACGCCTATATGACTGACTTTGATTGTAAAAACTAAACACGTTTATGTGTTTAAAAAGTGTTACATGCGATTAAACATGTTCTTCCGTTTATAATCTAAACACTGTGACACGTTTAAAAAGTGTTACAAATTATGTGTTTAAAACAGTTTATAACCTAAACGCTTGGGTTTAGTGTGTACAATTTATGTAGCGCTTTTCCAGGTACCCAAAGTCGCTTTACAGAAAGAAGTACAGACATATTTATTAGGAAACAAATTAAAAGGTTTAAAAGGTTAAAAACTAGAAATAAAATCAAAAGAGGGGCAAACAAGATCATTAATGAAGTGTCATTTTCAAGTTTCAAAGCATCAATTTGGTTGTTAAAACTGTTGCATGTGTTCTACATACGTAGAAAGAGTTATAAGAACAGATGTTTTGTCTGTTCAAGGTTCAATGTTGTGCTTTATTGTCACGTCTTGTGTAGCTACAGCACTACAGGTACATGAGAGTCAAACTTATTTTAGTTTGGCTTCCTTCAGACAGCAAATATATAATATAACAGCAAACAGCAAAACACAGCAAGGATAATATAGAGTGCAAAAAAAGACAAAGAGTAGAAAAATAGTATCATATGTACATGTGCATGTTTTCCAAGTATTTTTTCTTTTTGTAAACAACTTCACAGTTTTTTTTTTTTTTAATACTGTTTTTATTAGGCATTTTTTGTATGACATCAGAATATTATCGACAATGATAATGAGTAGTTCAGTTAAAACAGGCAATGTAAATGTTCCACATACAAATACATAATAAAAAATACATAAATATGATAAACATTAAATAACTAAAAACTGTTAAACAGTGAGTTTACAGACAAACAAAACGGACAACAGGACAGACACTCTTGCTCTCAAACTTTCCCAACATGTTGTTGTAAATTAAGTGAATTACAGACATTCTTTTTTAAATGATAAGAAATGTCAACTTACACACAAACAAGCAAGTTACAATACCTGAATATCTGACCACGGCGTTCCCTTACTGAATGCTCTTTTGGTTTTTTGGGTTTTTTTTAAAAACATTTCCTGATACAGTACATCACAACAACTATCCTTTAATGAATTGTTAGTGTAGGAGCCGTAATGTGTGGCATTCTAATGTGCTATTATGATTGACGTAAGGTATGTCACTTTAAATGGCACTGCACAGGTAGTGGGCGTGTCACCGGGGGTGGGGCGCTGTCACTCTGGTTTTATGGCGTTACCTGTCACTTGGGTAAGGGAAGTTGGATAGAGAGAGGAGGTGAGCGTGGGAGAAGACAATTCTGTTGACCGTATCAATCGCACCTATTATTCACCTTAACAACCACGTTCAGTTATATCTAAAGCCTAGGAAAGTAGTCTTATATGATGGTCTGACCATACCTTTTTTGGCCACTAGTGGCGCTAGTGAGCAATTAATGCATAATTTGCATAATTAATTATGCAAATTAGTAATTAAAATAGATAGATATAAATAGATATAATTAGCATAATCATAAATCATAAATATAAGTATCCATAAATATAATTAGCATATAATAGTTTATAATTAAATAATAATAAAAACTAATAATAGGTTATTTATAAAATGCATGATGTGTGTGTGATTAGCTGATCTCATCTCTCTCTCCCTGCGTCTCCATGTGCCATGCCTCCCCAAAAGCCTGCAGAGATGCTGACTCGAAGGTGTGAAAAACAAATAAATACAATATGTAAATTTGTCACTGGGGCTGAGGTGGGGGGATGGGCTCCCACTCTTTGTGGAATGCCATGGGCCAGGTGCGACATGCAAATTAAATGAAGCGCGGGGGTGGGGTGGGGGATGGGTTCTAACCAGGTGTCAGTAGTAAACATGCAAATTAGATAAACACAGAGGTGGGGGCTCCACTCTTTGAAGTGAATTGTATGCATAAATTATTTAAGTTAGTATTTAAATTCCTTACATACATTGACAGTGGGTGTGTGATTGGCTTATATTTGTGGGTGTACTCTAGCATGACTTTGGCTATTTCTTGTGTAAGTCAAGGATATCCCCCTAATGGTCAATCTCTATATGAATATTTACACTGCAATACCATTTATGCCCTGATGTGATTTCAGTCATCTAGGGCAATGTTTTTCAATCAATGGTCTGGGGACCACCAGTGGTCCTTGAATGTAATACTTGTGAAAGGTCAATGATACCCCCCCTATTGGTCAATCTCTATATAAATATTTACACTGCAATACCCTTTATGCCCTGATGTGATTTCAGTCATCTAGGGCAATGTTTTTCAATCAATGGTCAGGGGACCACCAGTGGTCCTTGAATGTAATACTTGTAAAAAGTCAAGGATATCCCCCCCTAGTGGTCAATTTCTATATATATATTTACAACTGCAATACCATTTATGCCCTGAGGTGATTTCAGTCACCTAGTGCAAATGTTTTCAAGCAATGGTCCGGGGGCTACCGATGGTCTTTGAGAGGGTTCAGGTGACCCTCCCCCAGCTAAATCATGATAGTTGGTAACCAAATAGCCCCCTTATAGATCTTTAACTCTATACTTTTCAATATTTTGTCTTTTTGAATTTTGTATGTTTCATGGTGTCCTAATGGGGTTGGGTATTGTATATCTTGTATTATTTTTTGTGTTTTGTGTTGTGTCTTTGAATGTTGCATGCTTCATGTGGTACTAATGTGTTTGGGTTATTGTATGTCTTGTATTATTTTTGGTGTTTTGTGTTGTGTCTTTGAATTTTTTATGTTTCATGTTGTCCTAACGGGGTTGGGTATTGTATATCTTGTATTATTTTTTGTGTTTTGTGTTGTGTCTTTGAATTTTGCATGCTTCATGTGGTACTAATGTGTTTGAGTTATTGTCTGTCTTGTATTATTTTTGGTGTTTTGTGTTGTGTCTTTGAATTTTTTATGTTTCATGTTGTCCTAATGGGGTTGGGTATTGTATATCTTGTATTATTTTTTGTGTTTTGTGTTGTGTCTTTGAATTTTGCATGCTTCATGTGGTACTAATGTGTTTGAGTTATTGTCTGTCTTGTATTATTTTTGGTGTTTTGGTGTTGTGTCTTTGAATTTTGTATGCTTCATGTGGTACTAATGTGTTTGGGTATTGTATGTCTTGTATTATTTTTGGTGTTTTGTGTTGTGTCTTTGAATTTTTTATGTTTCATGTTGTCCTAATGTGTATGGTTTATTGTCAGTGTTGGGACGTAACGTAACGTAAATAACGCGTTACAGTAACGCCGTTACGTTCGGCAGTAACGGTTGCTGTAACGCGTTATTTTTTTAAATTCAGTAACTTGTTACAGTTACTATATGGTGCGTTATTCCGTTACTCTTCCGTTATTTTTCATGTAGTCTCGATCGGGGGAGAATGAAAAGAACTGTCATGCTTGCCTTGCGGGAGAGAAGGGGGAGGAGGAGGAGTGTGTGTGCGTTTGTGTGTGTGTGTGTGTGTGTGTGTGTGTACTACACGTGGTGATGCGCAAGTTTGTTTACTCTGACTAGTGTCATGGCGGCGCCCATATCGCAAATGGCTATATTCCTCCTTATTTCCTTCAGCTGCTCCAATCCAGCACAAAGTACAGTCAAAGTAAGTTGTTGAGTCCCAGCAAATTACGATGATCCCATTCCCACCGGCTATACCACCGTGTGTTTGTTTATGTCGGTCGCGCGTGTGTGTGTGTGTGTGTGTGTGTGTGTGTGTGTGTCGTGTGCGCCGTGTAGGCTATGCACATCATGCGAGCGAGCGAGAGAAAAAGAGAGAGCGAGAGAGAGAGAGAGAGAGAGAGAGAGAGAGAGACACTGAAAGAGGCTGCGCGTGTGTGTGTGTGTGTGTGTGTGTGTGTGTGTGTGTGTGTGTGTGTGTGTGAGACAGTGACAGTGTGCGTAGCCTAGCTACTTTTGAGCGAGAGACGGACAGATACTGAAAGAGACTTTGCGCGTGTGTTTGATTATCAAATATTAATTCTGGTTTTGGTCTTACTTTGTTTATAAATCCAGACTCAAATTAGTATTGCCACCACCACCAATAAGAGCAGCTAGCTATCTCAGCCTATCTATCTGCACAGTATACAACGTTCACTGGAGCAGTGGAACTGGAACCCTCATGTTGTTGGTTGTAGCCTACTTGTATTTAGTTGTTTGCTATAAATATGTATTGATAGGCCTACATAGCATCATCAAAATCACCACCAGTCCCCCCTGCTATTGGTATATTATTATCACTGTACTGAACTGAAGGCATGAATGAATGGCCTGGAAGTGGGAGCCCGTTTTTCTTTTTGAGTGGTGCAACCACTCTATTATAGACAACTATGTGTGTCCCTGGTTGGCTGGCTGTGTCCCTGGGTCTGAGCACGTAAATAGCATATTTTCTCCACCAAGTGTTTTGGATGCGGGGCGGCTCGCCGGAATCGGCACCGGCGAGCCGAGCCGAAAAGTAACGAAAAAGTTACTTTTCGAAGTAACGCTTTACTTTTTGGTTTAAGTAACAGTAAAGTAACTAAGTTACTTTTGAAATGATGTAACTAGTAACTGTAACTAGTTACGTTTTAAAAGTAACGGTCCCAACACTGTTTATTGTATATCTTGTATTATTTTTTGTGTTTTGTGTTGTGTCTTTGAATGTTGCATGCTTCATGTGGTACTAATGTGTTTGGGTTATTGTATGTCTTGTATTATTTTTGGTGTTTTGTGTTGTGTCTTTGAATTTTTTATGTTTCATGTTGTCCTAATGGGGTTGGGTATTGTATATCTTGTATTATTTTTTGTGTTTTGTGTTGTGTCTTTGAATTTTGCATGCTTCATGTGGTACTAATGTGTTTGGGTTATTGTCTGTCTTGTATTATTTTTGGTGTTTTGTGTTGTGTCTTTGAATTTTTTATGTTTCATGTTGTCCTAATGGGGTTGGGTATTGTATATCTTGTATTATTTTTTGTGTTTTGTGTTGTGTCTTTGAATTTAGCATGCTTCATGTGGTATTAATGTGTTTGGGTTATTGTATGTCTTGTATTATTTTCGGTGTTTTGTGTTGTGTCTTTGAATTCTTTATGTTTCATGTTGTCCTAATGGGGTTGGGTATTGTATATCTTGTATTATTTTTTGTGTTTTGTGTTGTGTCTTTGAATTTAGCATGCTTCATGTGGTATTAATGTGTTTGGGTTATTGTATGTCTTGTATTATTTTCGGTGTTTTGTGTTGTGTCTTTGAATTTTTTATGTTTCATGTTGTCCTAATGGGGTTGGGTATTGTATATCTTGTATTATTTTTTGTGTTTTGTGTTGTGTCTTTGAATTTTGCATGCTTCGTGGGGTACTAATGTGGTTGGGTTATTGTATGTCTTGTATTATTTTCGGTGTTTTGTGTTGTGTCTTTGAATTTTTTATGTTTCATGTTGTCCTAATGGGGTTGGGTATTGTATATCTTGTATTATTTTTTGTGTTTTGTGTTGTGTCTTTGAATTTTGCATGCTTCGTGGGGTACTAATGTGGTTGGGTTATTGTCTGTCTTGTATTATTTTTGGTGTTTTGTGTTGTGTCTTTGAATTTTTTATGTTTCATGTTGTCCTAATGGGGTTGGGTATTGTATATCTTGTATTATTTTTTGTGTTTTGTGTTGTGTCTTTGAATTTTGCATGCTTCATGTGGTACTAATGTGTTTGGGTTATTGTCTGTCTTGTATTATTTTTGGTGTTTTGTGTTGTGTCTTTGAATTTTTTATGTTTCATGTTGTCCTAATGGGGTTGGGTATTGTATATCTTGTGTTATTTTTTGTGTTTTGTGTTGTGTCTTTGAATTTTTCATGCTTCATGTGGTACTAATGTGTTTGGGTTATTGTCTGTCTTGTATTATTTTTGGTGTTTTGTGTTGTGTCTTTGAATTTTTATGTTTCATGTTGTCCTAAGGTGTATGGTTTATTGTCTGTCTTGTATTATTTTTGGTGTTTTGGGTTGTGTCTTTGAATTTTGTATGCTTCATGTGGTACTAATGTGTTTGGGTTATTGTCTGTCTTGTATTATTTTCGGTGTTTTGTGTTGTGTCTTTGAATTTTTTATGTTTCATGTTGTCCTAATGGGGTAGGGTATTGTATATCTTGTATTATTTTTTGTGTTTTGTGTTGTGTCTTTGAATTTTGCATGCTTCATGTGGTACTAATGTGTTTGGGTTATTGTCTGTCTTGTATTATTTTTGGTGTTTTGTGTTGTGTCTTTGAATTTTTTATGTTTCATGTTGTCCTAATGGGGTTGGGTATTGTATATCTTGTGTTATTTTTTGTGTTTTGTGTTGTGTCTTTGAATTTTTCATGCTTCATGTGGTACTAATGTGTTTGGGTTATTGTCTGTCTTGTATTATTTTTGGTGTTTTGTGTTGTGTCTTTGAATTTTTATGTTTCATGTTGTCCTAAGGTGTATGGTTTATTGTCTGTCTTGTATTATTTTTGGTGTTTTGGGTTGTGTCTTTGAATTTTGTATGCTTCATGTGGTACTAATGTGTTTGGGTTATTGTCTGTCTTGTATTATTTTCGGTGTTTTGTGTTGTGTCTTTGAATTTTTTATGTTTCATGTTGTCCTAATGGGGTAGGGTATTGTATATCTTGTATTATTTTTTTGTGTTTTGTGTTGTGTCTTTGAATTTTGCATGCTTCATGTGGTACTAATGTGTTTGGGTTATTGTCTGTCTTGTATTATTTTTGGTGTTTTGTGTTGTGTCTTTGAATTTTTTATGTTTCATGTTGTCCTAATGGGGTTGGGTATTGTATATCTTGTATTATTTTTTGTGTTTTGTGTTGTGTCTTTGAATTTTGCATGCTTCATGTGGTACTAATGTGTTTGGGTTATTGTCTGTCTTGTATTATTTTTGGTGTTTTGTGTTGTGTCTTTGAATTTTTTATGTTTCATGTTGTCCTAATGGGGTTGGGTATTGTATATCTTGTATTATTTTTTGTGTTTTGTGTTGTGTCTTTGAATTTTGCATGCTTCATATGATACTAATGTGTTTGGGTTATTGTCTGTCTTGTATTATTTTTGGTGTTTTGTGTTGGGATCTTTGAATTTTTTATGTTTCATGTTGTCCTAATGGGGTTGGGTATTGTATATCTTGTATTATTTTTTTGTGTTTTGTGTTGTGTCTTTGAATTTTGCATGCTTCATGTGGTACTAATGTGTTTGGGTTATTGTCTGTCTTGTATTCTTTTTGGTGTTTTGTGTTGTGTCTCTGAATTTTTATGTTTCATGTTGTCCTAAGGTGTATGGTTTATTGTCTGTCTTGTATTATTTTTGGTGTTTTGTGTTGTGTCTTTGAATTTTGTATGCTTCATGTGGTACTACTGTGTTTGGGTTATTGTCTGTCTTGTATTATTTTTGGTGTTTTGTGTTGTGTCTTTGAATTTTTTATGTTTCATGTTGTCCTAATGGGGTTGGGTATTGTATATCTTGTATTATTTTTTGTGTTTTGTGTTGTGTCTTTGAATTTTGCATGCTTCATGTGGTACTAATGTGTTTGGGTTATTGTCTGTCTTGTATTATTTTTGGTGTTTTGTGTTGGGATCTTTGATTTTTTTTATGTTTCATGTTGTCCTAATGGGGTTGGGTATTGTATATCTTGTATTATTTTTTGTGTTTTGTGTTGTGTCTTTGAATTTTGCATGCTTCATGTGGTACTAATGTGTTTGGGTTATTGTCTGTCTTGTATTATTTTTGGTGTTTTGTGTTGGGATCTTTGATTTTTTTTATGTTTCATGTTGTCCTAATGGGGTTGGGTATTGTATATCTTGTATTATTTTTTGTGTTTTGTGTTGTGTCTTTGAATTTTGCATGCTTCATGTGGTACTAATGTGTTTGGGTTATTGTCTGTCTTGTATTATTTTTGGTGTTTTGTGTTGTGTCTTTGAATTTTTTATGTTTCATGTTGTCCTAATGGGGTTGGGTATTGTATATCTTGTATTATTTTTTGTGTTTTGTGTTGTGTCTTTGAATTTTGCATGCTTCATGTGGTACTAATGTGTTTGGGTTATTGTATATCTTGTATTATTTTTTGTGTTTTGTGTTGTGTCTTTGAATTTTGCATGCTTCATGTGGTACTAATGTGTTTGGGTTATTGTCTGTCTTGTATTATTTTTGGTGTTTTGTGTTGGTGTCTTTAAATTTTTATGTTTCATGTTGTCCTAAGGTGTATGGTTTATTGTCTGTCTTGTATTATTTTTGGTGTTTTGTGTTGTGTCTTTGAATTTTGTATGCTTCATGTGGTACTAATGTGTTTGGGTTATTGTCTGTCTTGTATTATTTTTGGTGTTTTGTGTTGTGACTTTGAATTTTTTATGTTTCATGTTGTCCTAATGGGGTTGGGTATTGTATATCTTGTATTTTTTTTTGTGTTTTGTGTTGTGTCTTTGAATTTTGCATGCTTCATGTGGTACTAATGTGTTTGGGTTATTGTCTGTCTTGTATTATTTTTTTTGTGTTTTGTGTTGTGTCTTTGAATTTTGCATGCTTCATGTGGTACTAATGTGTTTGGGTTATTGTCTGTCTTGTATTATTTTTGGTGTTTTGTGTTGGGATCTTTGATTTTTTTTATGTTTCATGTTGTCCTAATGGGGTTGGGTATTGTATATCTTGTATTATTTTTTGTGTTTTGTGTTGTGTCTTTGAATTTTGCATGCTTCATGTGGTACTAATGTGTTTGGGTTATTGTCTGTCTTGTATTATTTTTGGTGTTTTGTGTTGTGTCTTTGAATTTTTTATGTTTCATGTTGTCCTAATGGGGTTGGGTATTGTATATCTTGTATTATTTTTTGTGTTTTGTGTTGTGTCTTTGAATTTTGCATGCTTCATATGATACTAATGTGTTTGGGTTATTGTCTGTCTTGTATTATTTTTGGTGTTTTGTGTTGGGATCTTTGAATTTTTTATGTTTCATGTTGTCCTAATGGGGTTGGGTATTGTATATCTTGTATTATTTTTTTGTGTTTTGTGTTGTGTCTTTGAATTTTGCATGCTTCATGTGGTACTAATGTGTTTGGGTTATTGTCTGTCTTGTATTCTTTTTGGTGTTTTGTGTTGTGTCTCTGAATTTTTATGTTTCATGTTGTCCTAAGGTGTATGGTTTATTGTCTGTCTTGTATTATTTTTGGTGTTTTGTGTTGTGTCTTTGAATTTTGTATGCTTCATGTGGTACTACTGTGTTTGGGTTATTGTCTGTCTTGTATTATTTTTGGTGTTTTGTGTTGTGTCTTTGAATTTTTTATGTTTCATGTTGTCCTAATGGGGTTGGGTATTGTATATCTTGTATTATTTTTTGTGTTTTGTGTTGTGTCTTTGAATTTTGCATGCTTCATGTGGTACTAATGTGTTTGGGTTATTGTCTGTCTTGTATTATTTTTGGTGTTTTGTGTTGGGATCTTTGATTTTTTTTATGTTTCATGTTGTCCTAATGGGGTTGGGTATTGTATATCTTGTATTATTTTTTGTGTTTTGTGTTGTGTCTTTGAATTTTGCATGCTTCATGTGGTACTAATGTGTTTGGGTTATTGTCTGTCTTGTATTATTTTTTTTGTGTTTTGTGTTGTGTCTTTGAATTTTGCATGCTTCATGTGGTACTAATGTGTTTGGGTTATTGTCTGTCTTGTATTATTTTTGGTGTTTTGTGTTGGGATCTTTGATTTTTTTTATGTTTCATGTTGTCCTAATGGGGTTGGGTATTGTATATCTTGTATTATTTTTTGTGTTTTGTGTTGTGTCTTTGAATTTTGCATGCTTCATGTGGTACTAATGTGTTTGGGTTATTGTCTGTCTTGTATTATTTTTGGTGTTTTGTGTTGTGTCTTTGAATTTTTTATGTTTCATGTTGTCCTAATGGGGTTGGGTATTGTATATCTTGTATTATTTTTTGTGTTTTGTGTTGTGTCTTTGAATTTTGCATGCTTCATATGATACTAATGTGTTTGGGTTATTGTCTGTCTTGTATTATTTTTGGTGTTTTGTGTTGGGATCTTTGAATTTTTTATGTTTCATGTTGTCCTAATGGGGTTGGGTATTGTATATCTTGTATTATTTTTTTGTGTTTTGTGTTGTGTCTTTGAATTTTGCATGCTTCATGTGGTACTAATGTGTTTGGGTTATTGTCTGTCTTGTATTCTTTTTGGTGTTTTGTGTTGTGTCTCTGAATTTTTATGTTTCATGTTGTCCTAAGGTGTATGGTTTATTGTCTGTCTTGTATTATTTTTGGTGTTTTGTGTTGTGTCTTTGAATTTTGTATGCTTCATGTGGTACTACTGTGTTTGGGTTATTGTCTGTCTTGTATTATTTTTGGTGTTTTGTGTTGTGTCTTTGAATTTTTTATGTTTCATGTTGTCCTAATGGGGTTGGGTATTGTATATCTTGTATTATTTTTTGTGTTTTGTGTTGTGTCTTTGAATTTTGCATGCTTCATGTGGTACTAATGTGTTTGGGTTATTGTCTGTCTTGTATTATTTTTGGTGTTTTGTGTTGGGATCTTTGATTTTTTTTATGTTTCATGTTGTCCTAATGGGGTTGGGTATTGTATATCTTGTATTATTTTTTGTGTTTTGTGTTGTGTCTTTGAATTTTGCATGCTTCATGTGGTACTAATGTGTTTGGGTTATTGTCTGTCTTGTATTATTTTTGGTGTTTTGTGTTGGGATCTTTGATTTTTTTTATGTTTCATGTTGTCCTAATGGGGTTGGGTATTGTATATCTTGTATTATTTTTTGTGTTTTGTGTTGTGTCTTTGAATTTTGCATGCTTCATGTGGTACTAATGTGTTTGGGTTATTGTCTGTCTTGTATTATTTTTGGTGTTTTGTGTTGTGTCTTTGAAATTTTTATGTTTCATGTTGTCCTAATGGGGTTGGGTATTGTATATCTTGTATTATTTTTTGTGTTTTGTGTTGTGTCTTTGAATTTTGCATGCTTCATGTGGTACTAATGTGTTTGGGTTATTGTATATCTTGTATTATTTTTTGTGTTTTGTGTTGTGTCTTTGAATTTTGCATGCTTCATGTGGTACTAATGTGTTTGGGTTATTGTCTGTCTTGTATTATTTTTGGTGTTTTGTGTTGGTGTCTTTAAATTTTTATGTTTCATGTTGTCCTAAGGTGTATGGTTTATTGTCTGTCTTGTATTATTTTTGGTGTTTTGTGTTGTGTCTTTGAATTTTGTATGCTTCATGTGGTACTAATGTGTTTGGGTTATTGTCTGTCTTGTATTATTTTTGGTGTTTTGTGTTGTTACTTTGAATTTTTTATGTTTCATGTTGTCCTAATGGGGTTGGGTATTGTATATCTTGTATTATTTTTTGTGTTTTGTGTTGTGTCTTTGAATTTTGCATGCTTCATGTGGTACTAATGTGTTTGGGTTATTGTCTGTCTTGTATTATTTTGTTTGTGTTTTGTGTTGTGTCTTTGAATTTTGCATGCTTCATGTGGTACTAATGTGTTTGGGTTATTGTCTGTCTTGTATTATTTTTGGTGTTTTGTGTTGGGATCTTTGATTTTTTTTATGTTTCATGTTGTCCTAATGGGGTTGGGTATTGTATATCTTGTATTATTTTTTGTGTTTTGTGTTGTGTCTTTGAATTTTGCATGCTTCATGTGGTACTAATGTGTTTGGGTTATTGTCTGTCTTGTATTATTTTTGGTGTTTTGTGTTGGTGTCTTTGAATTTTTATGTTTCATGTGGTCCTAAGGTGTATGGTTTATTGTCTGTCTTGTATTATTTTTGGTGTTTTGTGTTGTGTCTTTGAATTTTGTATGCTTCATGTGGTACTAATGTGTTTGGGTTATTGTCTGTCTTGTATTATTTTTGGTGTTTTGTGTTGTGACTTTGAATTTTTTATGTTTCATGTTGTCATAATGGGGTTGGGTATTGTATATCTTGTATTATTTTTTGTGTTTTGTGTTGTGTCTTTGAATTTTGCATGCTTCATGTGGTACTAATGTGTTTGGGTTATTGTCTGTCTTGTATTATTTTCGGTGTTTTGTGTTGTGTCTTTGAATTTTGCATGCTTCATGTGGTACTAATGTGTTTGGGTTATTGTCTGTCTTGTATTATTTTTGGTGTTTTGTGTTTGTGTCTTTGAATTTTTTATGTTTCATGTTGTCCTAATGGGGTTGGGTATTTGTATATCTTGTATTATTTTTTGTGTTTTGTGTTGTGTCTTTGAATTTTGCATGCTTCATGTGGTACTAATATGTTTGGGTTATTGTCTGTCTTGTATTATTTTTGGTGTTTTGTGTTGGGATCTTTGAATTTTTTATGTTTCATGTTGTCCTAATGGAGTTGGGTATTGTAGTATATCTTGTATTATTTTTTGTGTTTTGTGTTGTGTCTTTGAATTTTGCATGCTTAATTTGGTACTAATGTGTTTGGGTTATTGTATGTCTTGTATTATTTTTGGTGTTTTGTGTTGTGTCTTTGAATTTTTATGTTTCATGTTGTCCTAAGGTGTATGGTTTATTGTCTGTCTTGTATTATTTCTGGTGTTTTGTGTTGTGTCTTTGAATTTTGTATGCTTCATGTTGTCCTAATGTGTCTGGTTTATTGTATATCTTGTATTATTTTTTTCAATTCAAAAATATTATATATATATATATTTTTCAAAATATTATATTATTACAAACAGGCGGCCTGTTGTATTAATATAATATTTTGAATAATATATAACCCAAACACATTAGTACCACATGAAGCATGCAAAATTCAAAGACACAACACAAAACACAAAAAATAATACAAGATATACAATACCCAACCCCATTATGACAACATGAAACATAAAAAATTCAAAGTCACAACACAAAACACCAAAAATAATACAAGACAGACAATAACCCAAACACATTAGTACCACATGAAGCATACAAAATTCAAAGACACAACACAAAACACCAAAAATAATACAAGACAGACAATAAACCATACACCTTAGGACCACATGAAACATAAAAATTCAAAGACACCAACACAAAACACCAAAAATAATACAAGACAGACAATAACCCAACACATTAGTACCACATGAAGCATGCAAAATTCAAAGACACAACACAAAACACAAAAAATAATACAAG
The DNA here is from genome assembly GCF_963924005.1 of Protomyctophum bolini. Classification (NCBI taxonomy): domain Eukaryota; kingdom Metazoa; phylum Chordata; class Actinopteri; order Myctophiformes; family Myctophidae; genus Protomyctophum; species Protomyctophum bolini. Next base: position 912,981 of record NC_137885.1, on the reverse strand, counting down.
ATATACAATACCCAACCCCATTAGGACAACATGAAACATAAAAAAAAGCAAAGATCCCAACACAAAACACCAAAAATAATACAAGACAGACAATAACCCAAACACATTAGTACCACATGAAGCATGCAAAATTCAAAGACACAACACAAAACACAAAAAAAATAATACAAGACAGACAATAACCCAAACACATTAGTACCACATGAAGCATGCAAAATTCAAAGACACAACACAAAACACAAAAAAATAATACAAGATATACAATACCCCACCCCATTAGGACAACATGAAACATAAAAAAATTCAAAGACACAACACAAAACACCGAAAATAATACAAGACAGACAATAACCCAAACACATTAGTACCACATGAAGCATGCAAAATTCAAAGACACAACACAAAACACAAAAAATAATACAAGATATACAATACCCAACCCCATTAGGACAACATGAAACATAAAAAATTCAAAGTCACAACACAAAACACCAAAAATAATACAAGACAGACAATAACCCAAACACATTAGTACCACATGAAGCATACAACATTCAAAGACACAACACAAAACACCAAAAATAATACAAGACAGACAATAAACCATACACCTTAGGACAACATGAAACATAAAAATTTAAAGACACCAACACAAAACACCAAAAATAATACAAGACAGACAATAACCCAAACACATTAGTACCACATGAAGCATGCAAAATTCAAAGACACAACACAAAACACAAAAAATAATACAAGATATACAATACCCAACCCCATTAGGACAACATGAAACATAAAAAAAATCAAAGATCCCAACACAAAACACCAAAAATAATACAAGACAGACAATAACCCAAACACATTAGTACCACATGAAGCATGCAAAATTCAAAGACACAACACAAAACACAAAAAATAATACAAGATATACAATACCCAACCCCATTAGGACAACATGAAACATAAAAAATTCAAAGACACAACACAAAACACCAAAAATAATACAAGACAGACAATAACCCAAACACATTAGTACCACATGAAGTATGCAAAATTCAAAGACACAACACAAAACACAAAAAATAATACAAGATATACAATACCCAACCCCATTAGGACAACATGAAACATAAAAAAAATCAAAGATCCCAACACAAAACACCAAAAATAATACAAGACAGACAATAACCCAAACACATTAGTACCACATGAAGCATGCAAAATTCAAAGACACAACACAAAACACAAAAAATAATACAAGATATACAATACCCAACCCCATTAGGACAACATGAAACATAAAAAATTCAAAGACACAACACAAAACACCAAAAATAATACAAGACAGACAATAACCCAAACACATTAGTACCACATGAAGCATGCAAAATTCAAAGACACAACACAAAACACAAAAAATAATACAAGATATACAATACCCAACCCCATTAGGACAACATGAAACATAAAAAATTCAGAGACACAACACAAAACACCGAAAATAATACAATACAGACAATAACCCAAACACATTAGTACCACTTGAAGCATGCAAAATTCAAAGACACAACACAAAACACAAAAAATAATACAAGATATACAATACCCAACCCAATTAGGACAACATGAAACATAAAAAAAATCAAAGATCCCAACACAAAACACCAAAAATAATACAAGACAGACAATAACCCAAACACATTAGTACCACATGAAGCATGCAAAATTCAAAGACACAACACAAAACACAAAAAATAATACAAGATATACAATACCCAACCCCATTAGGACAACATGAAACATAAATAATTCAAAGACACAACACAAAACACCAAAAATAATACAAGACAGACAATAACCCAAACACATTAGTACCACATGAAGCATGCAAAATTCAAAGACACAACACAAAACACAAAAAAATAATACAAGATATACAATACCCAACCCCATTAGGACAACATGAAACATAAAAAAATCAAAGATCCCAACACAAAACACCAAAAATAATACAAGACAGACAATAACCCAAACACATTAGTATCATATGAAGCATGCAAAATTCAAAGACACAACACAAAACACAAAAAATAATACAAGATATACAATACCCAACCCCATTAGGACAACATGAAACATAAAAAATTCAAAGACACAACACAAAACACCAAAAATAATACAAGACAGACAATAACCCAAACACATTAGTACCACATGAAGCATGCAAAATTCAAAGACACAACACAAAACACAAAAAATAATACAAGATATACAATACCCAACCCCATTAGGACAACATGAAACATAAAAAATTCAAAGACACAACACAAAACACCAAAAATAATACAAGACAGACAATAACCCAAACACATTAGTACCACATGAAGCATGCAAAATTCAAAGACACAACACAAAACACAAAAAATAATACAAGATATACAATACCCTACCCCATTAGGACAACATGAAACATAAAAAATTCAAAGACACAACACAAAACACCGAAAATAATACAAGACAGACAATAACCCAAACACATTAGTACCACATGAAGCATACAAAATTCAAAGACACAACCCAAAACACCAAAAATAATACAAGACAGACAATAAACCATACACCTTAGGACAACATGAAACATAAAAATTCAAAGACCCAACACAAAACACCAAAAATAATACAAGACAGACAATAACCCAAACACATTAGTACCACATGAAGCATGAAAAATTCAAAGACACAACACAAAACACAAAAAATAACACAAGATATACAATACCCAACCCCATTAGGACAACATGAAACATAAAAAATTCAAAGACACAACACAAAACACCAAAAATAATACAAGACAGACAATAACCCAAACACATTAGTACCACATGAAGCATGCAAAATTCAAAGACACAACACAAAACACAAAAAATAATACAAGATATACAATACCCAACCCCATTAGGACAACATGAAACATAAAAAATTCAAAGACACAACACAAAACACCAAAAATAATACAAGACAGACAATAACCCAACCACATTAGTACCCCACGAAGCATGCAAAATTCAAAGACACAACACAAAACACAAAAAATAATACAAGATATACAATACCCAACCCCATTAGGACAACATGAAACATAAAAAATTCAAAGACACAACACAAAACACCGAAAATAATACAAGACATACAATAACCCAACCACATTAGTACCCCACGAAGCATGCAAAATTCAAAGACACAACACAAAACACAAAAAATAATACAAGATATACAATACCCAACCCCATTAGGACAACATGAAACATAAAAAATTCAAAGACACAACACAAAACACCGAAAATAATACAAGACATACAATAACCCAAACACATTAATACCACATGAAGCATGCTAAATTCAAAGACACAACACAAAACACAAAAAATAATACAAGATATACAATACCCAACCCCATTAGGACAACATGAAACATAAAAAATTCAAAGACACAACACAAAACACCGAAAATAATACAAGACATACAATAACCCAAACACATTAATACCACATGAAGCATGCTAAATTCAAAGACACAACACAAAACACAAAAAATAATACAAGATATACAATACCCAACCCCATTAGGACAACATGAAACATAAAAAATTCAAAGACACAACACAAAACACCAAAAATAATACAAGACAGACAATAACCCAAACACATTAGTACCACATGAAGCATGCAAAATTCAAAGACACAACACAAAACACAAAAAATAATACAAGATATACAATACCCAACCCCATTAGGACAACATGAAACATCAAAAATTCAAAGACACAACACAAAACACCAAAAATAATACAAGACATACAATAACCCAAACACATTAGTACCACATGAAGCATGCAACATTCAAAGACACAACACAAAACACAAAAAATAATACAAGATATACAATAAACCATACACATTAGGACAACATGAAACATAAAAAATTCAAAGACACAACACAAAACACCAAAAATAATACAAGACATACAATACCCAAACACATTAGTACCACATGAAGCATACAAAATTCAAAGACACAACACCAAAACACCAAAAATAATACAAGACAGACAATAACTCAAACACATTAGTACCACATGAAGCATGCAAAATTCAAAGACACAACACAAAACACAAAAAATAATACAAGATATACAATACCCAACCCCATTAGGACAACATGAAACATAAAAAATTCAAAGACACAACACAAAACACCAAAAATAATACAAGACAGACAATAACCCAAACACATTAGTACCACATGAAGCATGCAAAATTCAAAGACACAACACAAAACACAAAAAATAATACAAGATATACAATACCCAACCCCATTAGGACAACATGAAACATAAAAAAAATCAAAGATCCCAACACAAAACACCAAAAATAATACAAGACAGACAATAACCCAAACACATTAGTACCACATGAAGCATGCAAAATTCAAAGACACAACACCAAAACACCAAAAATAATACAAGACAGACAATAACTCAAACACATTAGTACCACATGAAGCATGCAAAATTCAAAGACACAACACAAAACACAAAAAATAATACAAGATATACAATACCCAACCCCATTAGGACAACATGAAACATAAAAAATTCAAAGACACAACACAAAACACCAAAAATAATACAAGACAGACAATAACTCAAACACATTAGTACCACATGAAGCATGCAAAATTCAAAGACACAACACAAAACACAAAAAATAATACAAGATATACAATACCCAACCCCGTTAGGACAACATGAAACATAAAAAATTCAAAGACACAACACAAAACACCAAAAATAATACAAGACATACAATAACCCAAACACATTAGTACCACATGAAGCATGCAACATTCAAAGACACAACACAAAACACAAAAAATAATACAAGATATACAATACCCAACCCCATTAGGACACCATGAAACATACAAAATTCAAAAACACAAAATATTGAAAAGTATAGAGTTAAAGATCTATAAGGGGGCTATTTGGTTACCAACTATCATGATTTAGCTGGGGGAGGGTCACCTGAACCCTCTCAAAGACCATCGGTAGCCCCCGGACCATTGCTTGAAAACATTTGCACTAGGTGACTGAAATCACCTCAGGGCATAAATGGTATTGCAGTTGTAAATATATATATAGAAATTGACCACTAGGGGGGGATATCCTTGACTTTTTACAAGTATTACATTCAAGGACCACTGGTGGTCCCCTGACCATTGATTGAAAAACATTGCCCTAGATGACTGAAATCACATCAGGGCATAAAGGGTATTGCAGTGTAAATATTTATATAGAGATTGACCAATAGGGGGGGTATCATTGACCTTTCACAAGTATTACATTCAAGGACCACTGGTGGTCCCCAGACCATTGATTGAAAAACATTGCCCTAGATGACTGAAATCACATCAGGGCATAAATGGTATTGCAGTGTAAATATTCATATAGAGATTGACCATTAGGGGGATATCCTTGACTTACACAAGAAATAGCCAAAGTCATGCTAGAGTACACCCACAAATATAAGCCAATCACACACCCACTGTCAATGTATGTAAGGAATTTAAATACTAACTTAAATAATTTATGCATACAATTCACTTCAAAGAGTGGAGCCCCCACCTCTGTGTTTATCTAATTTGCATGTTTACTACTGACACCTGGTTAGAACCCATCCCCCACCCCACCCCCGCGCTTCATTTAATTTGCATGTCGCACCTGGCCCATGGCATTCCACAAAGAGTGGGAGCCCATCCCCCCACCTCAGCCCCAGTGACAAATTTACATATTGTATTTATTTGTTTTTCACACCTTCGAGTCAGCATCTCTGCAGGCTTTTGGGGAGGCATGGCACATGGAGACGCAGGGAGAGAGAGAGATGAGATCAGCTAATCACACACACATCATGCATTTTATAAATAACCTATTATTAGTTTTTATTATTATTTAATTATAAACTATTATATGCTAATTATATTTATGGATACTTATATTTATGATTTATGATTATGCTAATTATATCTATTTATATCTATCTATTTTAATTACTAATTTGCATAATTAATTATGCAAATTATGCATTAATTGCTCACTAGCGCCACTAGTGGCCAAAAAAGGTATGGTCAGACCATCATATAAGACTACTTAGGAACTGTTGTAACTTACGTGTGGTGACAAGAATAAATGGTAAAACCTACAGCTGGAATGGACCTGAATTCAGTGCGTGCGCGTCATACAAGCGTCTCTTTAATCTCATGTTTAGCTCCTCGCGGCGGCCTATAAACCGCCGCAACAGTTAGAGTGTAGCGACAGTTTAGTAACAAGACTATTTCTGTCTGTGCTAAACCCCTTATCTCTAAACTGCTTTGCCCCTTTCTTTTTTTACTATTTTGAAAAACATTTTTGAATAGTTAAAATAGCCAATCTGCAAGCTCACAACGTGTCGATCTACTGTCGATCAGCTAGAGTAACGAGCTGATCTATTTTGAAAAACATTTTTGAATAGTTCAACTATAGCTGCTAGTTTATAATACAAAGTCTATTCAAAAATGTTTTTCAAAATTGTATAAGAAAGGGCAAAGTATAGTTTAGAGATAAGGGGTTTAGCATGGACGAAAACAGAGCCCTTAAACTACAATAATTATGCGTTTACTTCGTACATTGTATGAAACGGTGTTGTTTTCGTCGACTAAAACTAAGACGAAAATGATCGTCGACTACCTTTTTCCTACCTGACGACAACTAAATGGAAACGAAATGAAAACTAAGTCATGATGACTAAAACTATGACTAAATATAGGCCTACAGACATTTTCGTCAAAAACAAAACAAAACTAGACTAAAATATTAGGAAGGGACTAGTGGACAAGAGATCCACTATAAGTCATCTTACACTTGGTTGCATGCTAAAAAATAGCTGATCTCGCGTTGTGAGCTTGTAGATCGGCAATTTTAAGCAAGTGTAAAAATAGTCATTACGACAGCATGAAGGCCCACCAAAATACATTTTAGTCGACTAAATCAACTGTAGATTTAGTCGGCTAAAACTTGACTAACACCAACACATTCCAGGGGACAAAAATGTGTGACTAAAAGTAAATTAAAACTATTTTAAAGACTATGACAAAAAAAAAAGAAAATCTAATATTTCCATCTCTCCAGGTCTCTCCTCTGCCAGGGGCCTCACACCCTCCACATGTGGCCCTACCCAGAGGAGGAGGTGAAGGAGGCCTTCACCTACCCAGCAGACAAGTTGTCTTCGGCCACCAACCCTGACGTGAACGACTCCATGGCCGTCACCATCCTCCTAGACCGCTACGGTTTCCCCGTGGTCCTGCCCTGCAACCGCACGACCACGACATCCTCCTCCCCCCCGCTGTCGCCGAGCCCGGAGGAGGAGCGCGTCACGACGCAGCCGTGCGAGGTGGACGACTTGAAGGAGAGGCGGGAGCTGCGGAAAGGTCTGGTCCAGCTGATTGGCCACGTCCTTGATGACGGCGAGGCCCCCCGCCCCAGAAAACTGGCGTCGTCGAGGCGACGGTCCAGGGCCACGGAGTTCCCCGTCCCCGACGAGCTGCAGGCTCACCTGAGCAGAAAGCTCAAGGTCACGCTCCACCACTTCAACCGCGTCAGCTTCACCGTGAAGGTGGACCTCACGGCGACGCCCGACATCCTTCTCAAGGTCTTCCGACAGGTGATGGCCGACCAGGGCTTCCACTGTGATCCGCTGGACGGCCTGGTCCTGAAGGTCTCGGGGAGGGAGGAGTTCCTGACGGGCGGCGTCTCCCTCGGCGACTTCCTCTGGGTTCGACAGTGTCTGAAGTTCGGGCTCCACCTGTACGTGGTCCCCGTGGCGCAGCTCGTCGACGAGGCTCCCGCTGCGCTCGTGGACTGGCCGCTCGTCGACGGCTTCGCGGGCCGGTCCGGCTCCCACGAGGACCTCCGCCTGGACGGGAAGGACCTCATGGAGGACGTCTTCATGATCTCCCTGTGGGACTGCCCGGAGGAGGAGCGCGTCTCCTCCAAAGCCGCCTCCGTTTCTGACGCGACCGAGCGTGTGCGTAGTGCGCACTCCCCCGTCGGGCTTTCCCCTACACCACCTGGCACCAGTCCCCCTCTTTCCCCATCACCACCTGGCACCAGTCCCCCTCTTTCCCCTACACCACCTGGCACCAGTCCCCCTCTTTCCCCATCACCACCTGGCACCAGTCCCCCTCTTTCCCCTACACCACCTGGCACCAGTCCCCCTCTTTCCCCATCACCACCTGGCACCAGTCCCCTTCTTTCCCCATCACCACCTGGCACCAGTCCCCTTCTTTCCCCATCACCACCTGGCACCAGTCCCTCTCTTTCCCCATCACCACCTGGCACCAGTCCCCTTCTTTCCCCTACACCACCTGGCACCAGTCCCTCTCTTTCCCCATCACCACCTGGCACCAGTCCCCCTCTTTCCCCATCACCACCTGGCACCAGTCCCCTTCTTTCCCCATCACCACCTGGCACCAGTCCCCTTCTTTCCCCATCACCACCTGGCACCAGTCCCCCTCTTTCCCCATCACCACCTGGCACCAGTCCCCTTCTTTCCCCATCACCACCTGGCACCAGTCCCTCTCTTTCCCCATCACCACCTGGCACCAGTCCCCCTCTTTTTACCTTCCATTACTCCATGCAGGCATCTCCCTCCTCGCTCTCTGACGTCAGCACGTCACCTCCCCCCTCGCCGGCCGCCGCCATGGACGGGTCTCGTCTCCAGAGGTTCCGGGAGGAGAGCTGCCTCTACGCCTCCAACCTGCCCCAGTACCTGCGCAGCGTGGACTGGCTGAACCGCACCGCGGTGGAGGACGTCCACTGGCTCCTGGGCCACTGGGAGCGGCCCGCAGAGCTGGAGCTGTCCGTGGCGCTGGAGCTGCTCGGGGTGGACTTCGTGGACGAGCGGGTCAGGAGACTGGCGGTCCGGAGGCTGGAGGTTCTGTCCAACGATGACGTGCTGAAGTATCTGCTGCAGCTGGTGCAGGTAATACCGGTAGTTTCCTTTATAGTAGTTCGTCCGCAAAGCACGTGCGAACTGTTGAGCAGTGTTGATTTCCGTCGACTAAAGCTGAGACGAAAAATGTCCGTCGACTACATCTTTCCACCGAGGAAAACTAAATAGAAACTAAATGATAACTAAGCTACGGTGACTAAAACTAAGACTAAATATATACTGACAATTTCGTCAACAAATACAAACTAGACTAAAATGTTAGGAAGGGACTAGTGGACAAGAGATCCAGTATAAGTCATTTTACAAAATAGCAGATCTACAAGCTTGTAGATCGGTGTAAAAACAGTCATTACAGCGGCATCAAGGCCCGCCAAAATACATTTTAGTCGACTAAATCAACTGTAGATTTAGTCGACTAAAAACGTATGATATTTAGTCGACTAAAACTGGACTAACACTAAAACATTCCAGGTGACTTAAATGTGACTAAAACTAAATGAAAACTATATATTCAAGAGACTATATGACTAAAACTAAATTTTAAATTTGCTGCCAAGAACAACACTGCATGCTGTTGAGGCCGTCCGTTTGTCTGTATGTATTTTGTCACGCTGTATGCAAATGTGTCCAGCAGAGGGTGCTGAAGATGCCAATACAAAGAGTCAGACGCTATAGTACAAACCCTATAGAGCGCCGCAGTCCCTCCCCCTTTCAGAAAAGCGAGTGGCCCAGGAAATGAAAACCCCAATGCATTCTTCCATCGGCACTTCTAATATAATTTATTTAAAGACGGTTACGCCGCGGACAAAGCCAACTCGGATCGTGACGAATCATGACAATGAACACAATATTTTGGGCCGATCAAATAATTTATAAGACGAAAAATAAAACAAATAGTGTTGTCTCCTGACTTTCTTTTCTTCTTTCTAATGATTTGATCGTCCCAAAATATTGTGTTCATTGTCATGATTCGTCACGATCCGAATTGGCTTTGTCCGCGGCGTAACCGTCTTTAAATAAATTATATTAAAAGTGCCGATGGGAGAATGCATGGGGCTTCCACTTCCTGGGCCACTCGCTTTTCTGAAAGGGGGCGGGGACTGCGGCGCTCTATAGTACAAACCCTATAGACAGAATAGCTATATCCCTAGAATGTCATATTTCGATGATCGATTATGACGATTTTGTCAGTGACAGTGATGTGGTATTTTTAATTATTAATATAATATGTAGGCTACTGGCTTGTTCGTTGGACTACTGTATAGGGACTAAATTATTCTCGCTCCTATGCCACCAAAATGTGGAACGCCCTACCAACAGTCATTAAGACATGTGAAACCGCTCTCAAAGGGCACCTACGGACGGCTGTAATTCGAAACTGGCCCCCATCTGAATCCCCCCCCCCCCTTTCCCCTCACTGTATATGTTTCTTTTCCCTTTTTGCTTCCTTTATGATGAATTCCTGTTCTGTTCTTTAACTATATATAGAAGTGTCTATTTGTACGTCTCTAAATGTTTTGATGAATTAAGCATGGTGGACCCTGTTGTAAACAAGTGTAATGCTTAATTGGGTCGTCCACTCACAGTTAACAGTCTGTGTATTGAGGTGTATTGAGTTTGTGCTTGAAATGTACTGTAATTCTGAAAACTGTTAATACATATTTCAATCAATCAATCAATCAATGATCTACCACCCTGCTTTCATCATGTATCTGTTCTGATCGGTTCATTACAGATCCTCAAAGTGGAACCGTATCACGATAGTTTCCTGGCTCGCTTCCTCATCAGGAGAGCTCTTCGTGTGAGTCAAGTAGTATTCATCTATTCTGGGGCGGGAACCACCTTTTGGTGTTTTAAAGGCATATTCAGTGATTTCACTTAATTCAAATATCACTTATTTTTTTGTTTTGTTGTGATAATCCTCCCTACTATAGAGTGTGCTGACCATATAAGGAGTTCGTCCCTGTCCCCAGTTAACCCCTGGGGGTCAAAAAACCTTAGGTTTCGTTTTTGACTCTCTATCTTGATTGGACGAAGGCTTAGGTCCCACAGCCAAAAATGAAACCTAAGGTTTTTTGAGTGAAATCACTTACTCTACCTTTAAGCATTATGTTATACTTTAGCTATATATATATAAAAATAGCAGATCTATTCAAGCTCATAGCGCGGCTATGAGCTATGAGCGAGCTATGAGCTTGTAGATCTGCTATTTTTCAAAGTAAACATTCTACCTTCCCTCAGTATAGCTGGCGTATATATTCTCCGTAAAGTCACCCAGGTCCTCTGCTTGTTGTATGTGTTCCCCTATAACAAACAGAGCAAGAGGATCGGGCATTTCTTCTTCTGGTACGTGCGGAGCGAGGTGGCGGGGTGTCCACACTTCCGCCAGCGCATGGCGGTGGTCCTTGAGGCCTACCTGCTGGGCTGCGGTCGGGCCATGCTGGAGGGCTTGGCGCTGCAGGTCCAGGCCGTCCGGGCCCTGGAGGAGGTCGCGGGTCAGATCAAACAGCTCTACCGGGCCGGGCTGGAGCCGCCGACACCTGCCACAGGTATGGGGGACCAAACTATAGGCTGCAATTATCATTTCATTAATCGAATAATTATGATTTAAGCTTTATATTTTATGGGGGACCTATATGGGGGAACTATGGCTGCCTGTAACTAGCAATTATTATCATTTCATTAACCCATTCTGACCTGAGATCAGATTCTAAAAATGTCTTCTACATCCTCCTGACAGTTTTCATTCTGACTTGGAAAGAAAAAATGTCAGTCGCTCTTCGATTTTTCGAAGAGCGCTATGAGCTTGTAGATCTGCTATTTTTCAATAGCTAAAGCATAACATGATGCTTACACCAAAAGGGGTTCCCGCCCAGAATGGGTTAATCGAATAATTATTATTTAAGCTTTATATTTTATGGGGGACCTATATGGGGGAACTATGGCTACCTGTAGCTAGCAATTATTGTCATTTGATTAATCGAATAATTAAGATTTAAGCTTTATATTTAAAAAGAATATATGTATTTATTGTGTCTCTTATTAGTTGCCATGAAACTTCTGGATCTGCTTAGAAACGCTGACCTTCCATCCGAATTTCTGGTGCCCTTTGACCCTCGTATCAAAGCAGGAAGGATCTTGGTAAGAGTAAGACTGTGTGTGTGTGTGTGTGTGTGTGTGTGTGTGTGTGTGTGTGTGTGTGTGTGTGTGTGTGTGTGTGTGTGTGCGCGCACAAATGTAAAGTAATGGACATGTGTCCTTCAGATGGACAAATGTAAAGTAATGGACATGTGTCCTTCAGGAGGACAAATGTAAAGTAATGGACATGTGTCCTTCAGGAGGACAAATGTAAAGTAATGGACATGTGTCCTTCAGGAGGACAAATGTAAAGTAATGGACATGTGTCCTTCAGGAGGACAAATGTAAAGTAATGGACATGTGTCCTTCAGGAGGACAAATGTAAAGTAATGGACATGTGTCCTTCAGATGGACAAATGTAAAGTAATGGACATGTGTCCTTCAGGAGGACAAATGTAAAGTAATGGACATGTGTCCTTCAGGAGGACAAATGTAAAGTAATGGACATGTGTCCTTCAGATGGACAAATGTAAAGTAATGGACATGTGTCCTTCAGGAGGACAAATGTAAAGTAATGGACATGTGTCCTTCAGGAGGACAAATGTAAAGTAATGGACATGTGTCCTTCAGGAGGACAAATGTAAAGTAATGGACATGTGTCCTTCAGGAGGACAAATGTAAAGTAATGGACATGTGTCCTTCAGATGGACAAATGTAAAGTAATGGACATGTGTCCTTCAGGAGGACAAATGTAAAGTAATGGACATGTGTCCTTCAGGAGGACAAATGTAAAGTAATGGACATGTGTCCTTCAGGAGGACAAATGTAAAGTAATGGACATGTGTCCTTCAGGAGGACAAATGTAAAGTAATGGACATGTGTCCTTCAGATGGACAAATGTAAAGTAATGGACATGTGTCCTTCAGGAGGACAAATGTAAAGTAATGGACATGTGTCCTTCAGGAGGACAAATGTAAAGTAATGGACATGTGTCCTTCAGGAGGACAAATGTAAAGTAATGGACATGTGTCCTTCAGGAGGACAAATGTAAAGTAATGGACATGTGTCCTTCAGATGGACAAATGTAAAGTAATGGACATGTGTCCTTCAGATGGACAAATGTAAAGTAATGGACATGTGTCCTTCAGGAGGACAAATGTAAAGTAATGGACATGTGTCCTTCAGGAGGACAAATGTAAAGTAATGGACATGTGTCCTTCAGGAGGACAAATGTAAAGTAATGGACATGTGTCCTTCAGGAGGACAAATGTAAAGTAATGGACATGTGTCCTTCAGGAGGACAAATGTAAAGTAATGGACATGTGTCCTTCAGATGGACAAATGTAAAGTAATGGACATGTGTCCTTCAGGAGGACAAATGTAAAGTAATGGACATGTGTCCTTCAGGAGGACAAATGTAAAGTGATGCCCTCCAAGAAGAAGCCGCTGTGGCTGGAGTTCCACTCCATGCCGTCCCCGGTCTCGGCCACGCCCCCGGTGGGCATCATCTTCAAGCAGGGGGACGACCTCCGGCAGGACATGCTGGTGATTCAGGTCAGCACGCCTCCATCCATCCATACTGTCCAATCACACGCCTCCATCCATCCATCCATACTGTCCAATCACACGCCTCCATCCATCCATCCATATACTGTCCAAACCAGGGGGGCAGTCAGACAGATATTTTGTGAAGCCACTGAGGAAATCGGGATTTCCTGAAAGTTCATATAATGGCCTGTTGTGGCGCTGTCATTGGACCCAGAAAAACCCATAGCCCCATAGAAGTCCATGTATTTGGGCCCAACTTCACCTAGACTGTATTACCTTAATAAACATGAATACTTTCTGCTTCCAGTCACTAGTTTAAAGTCTCATTTCTCATGTCATAATATTCTTTTTGGAAAATTATGGTCCCATTTATTAAAAAAATGGCCATAAAGTTGCGTATGTTCTGAGGGGCGTGGCTACCGTTACAGTCTATGATCGGGATTCCCCTCCCACTCGAGTCAAAATAAAAACCAACGGAGAAGAAGGGGGGAAGTCCCGCCTCGTTGTCTGGGCCAGCCAATGGGCCAGCTGGGCCCAAACGGATCTAGAAAGATGGCGACTTACAATACAAGGACTGACAGGCTTCATTTTACGTTCATGTTAGACCCGGAGAACGCTTTTTTTTACAGTCTATGGTCCAAACGCATAATATTATCAGCTGCCTCAACTGCTGCTATTCGAGAAAACAATAATTATCAAAAACTGCTTTGAACAGACTATTAATTTGAAGAGAAATTAATTGGATTAATTGCTTTTGTTTACTGGAGCGTTCTACTGCCAAGATGAATGGCGCCAGAGCGGACATTTTGTTTTTAAATATTTTTAGATAATTACAATAACCTTGCCTATACTAGTGACTGCATGGGTGAATATGGTACAGTAGGGCGGTTGGTTGACATTGTTGGTAACCATGTGGAAACTCTGGTCAAATCTCCCTGATCAGATGCTGGTGTTGATGGACTCCATTTGGCAGGAGAGATCCCTGGATCTGTGTCTGGTTCCCTATGGCTGCATCTCCACAGGACAGAACGTCGGTACGGTACAAGCACGCACACACACACACACACACACACACACACACACACACACACACACACACACACACACACACACACGAATGGACACACGCACACTTTGACTGTTTGTTTTAACCCTCTAAGACCCGCATTCATTTCTACTTGCAAAAAAATGATTTCAACCTTACTACTACTTTGTACTACTAGGACTAAGACTAAAAAATATGTTAAAAAAAAAATAAAAAAAATAAAGTTTGATGAACAGTTTATAATAATTATATAATAATATAATAAATTAATAATTTACATTTGGGGGATATCTTTCACAATAATGAATAAAACATGTTCTAGACATTCTAATGATCACAAAAAAACATATATTACAATTATTTTACTTAATTTTATTAGGGTTAAAGGTCAAAAGTCATAGGTTAAAAAAAATCAAAATTGCACAGAGTCCAGAAACTTTTAATTTGTGTGGATTTCAGCCTCTGTGGGGGGTATTTATGCAAATATCATGACCAATGGCATTGAAATGGCATTGCAATGAACAACACTGATGACGTTTAGGTGAAATAAAGAACAGAAATAAAATAATAATAAATAAGTAATTAATTAACCCTCCAAGACCCAGCGTTGCTTTATAGCAACAAGTTATATTTTAATAACTTGTTGGATTAGTATACACATATACAGTAGATTGTTTAAACGATGTTTAAACAATCTACTGTATATGTGTATACTAATCCAATTCCAATATGTACACAAATATCTTTAAATATGGCCTTAATAATAATGAAGCATCCTATATCCAACAGGTATGATAGAGATTGTAAGAGATGCGGTGACCATCGCTACGGTCCAGACCAATGAGGGAGCACGCAACGGAGCTTTTGCGGAAGATGCTTTGTTTGAGTGGCTTAAGAACAAATGCCCATTTCAGGAAATTGTAAGTATAATAGATCCATTAGTTCAAACTGGCAGCGGTTCCCAAACCACTGGGACCCCCAAATTGACACTAATTAGCCCGCGGACCCCCCCCCCATTTGAAAACATGTGCCAGGGACCCCCCCCACAATAGAAGATTTTTACGGCTCTAGCAGTGATTCTCAACACGTTTAATTTCAAGGACCCCCCAGTTTGACATGCATTTAGTCTACGGGCCCCCATTAGCCCCCCCCCCCATCCCTAGAAGCACAGATTTGAATTAAATAACATTCGCTCTAAAATAATATACATTCAAAGATTTGCACCACATTTTCACGACTTTTCAAAAATAGCAGACCTACAAAGATCATAGCTTGTAGATCTGCTGTCATATCATATCATATCATAGATCATGAGCTTGTAGATCTGCTATTTTTCAATAGCTAAGAGCATAACAATGCTTAAAACACCAAAAGGGGTTCCCTCCTGAATGGATTGATTTGCTTACAGCACTGCCATTCCGTGGAGCGGTTTGTGAACTCCTGTGCTGGCTACTGTGTGGCCACGTACGTGCTCGGGATAGGAGACCGCCACAATGACAACATCATGATCACAGACCAAGGTATGTAGGCTATAGTGTGTATACACAGTGTTAAATTATAACCATTTAAACCAGTGGTTTTCAACCCTGTTCCACATAGACTTCGGTCACATCCTGATTCAGTTCTTCATGGTTCCTCAGGGAACCTGTTCCATAATATTAGCCTCGATACCCAGGCTTTCATTTCGTCTGCGCGAAAAATGAAAGCCTGGAGGAACGCATTGGCTGCCTTGGTCTAGAAGTGGGAGTCAACGCTTCCGGGTGGGTGTCGTTCCAAATTATGTGACGTAGCGCTTCACTAGGTGGGAGAGGAGTGGCCAGGGCTGACGGACAGATCGGTGAGATCCAATCAGGGCGTGCACAAATCTCAGCCGCGACCCACCCCTGACTTACTTGACTTAATCCTCTTTACCCCGTCGAGGGGCATAGGGCGTCCACCAGAGCTCTCCATCTCACTCTCTTCTGGGCCTGCGCTTTTGCTTCCTGCCAGCTCATTCCAATGTCCTTAAGGTCCTGGATAGTGGAACGTCTCCAGGTGTTTCTTGGCCTACCCTGTTTCCTCTTCCCCTGTGGATTGTAGTCCAGGGCCTGCCTTGTGATGTTTTCTGTGTCCTTTCTAAGGGTGTGGCCTATCCAGTTCCACTTTCTGCGTTTGATGGTATTATCTATACTGTCCTGTTTTGAGATCCTCCATAACTCCTCATTTGTGGTTTTGATGGGCCACCATAGTTTGAGGATGTAACGCAGGCATTTATTTACAAACACCTGTAGCTTGTTTATTAGGCCCTCGTTAGTCTTCCATGTTTCAGAGCCATAGAGCAGGACGGTCTTCACATTTGTGTTGAAGATCCGTAGCTTAGAGAGCTGTTTGGATATCCAGATTGGTCGCAAGATCCTAAATGCCAGCTGTGCTTTGCTGATTCTTTGCTCTATGCAGTGTTGGGGAGTATTAAGCTACATGTAGCTGAGCTACGTAGCTTAGCTACATTTTGCTGTAGCTTGTGGTATTTTAGCTACATTCATATTTGTGTACCTCGTCAAGTAGCTCAGCTACTTTTTGGGTCATTTTTTGTAGCTTAGCTACTCAAGTTACAAGCTACAATTTTGGGTCTCCCAGAGGGGAGGAGGGGTCTTCCAGAGGGGAGCAGGGGGAGGAGGGGTCTCCCAGAGGAGAGCAGGGTGAGGAGGGGTCTCCCAGAGGGGAGCAGGGTGGGAGGGGTCTCCCAGAGGAGAGCAGGGTGAGGAGGGGTCTCCCAAAGGGGAGCAGGGTGCGAAGGGTCTCCCAGAGGGGAGCAGGGTGGGAGGGGTCTCCCAGAGGGGAGCAGGGTGGGAGGGGTCTCCCAGAGGGGAGCAGGGGGAGGAGGGGTCTCCCAGAGGGGAGCAGGGTGGGAGGGGTCTCCAAGAGGGGAGCAGGGGGAGGAGGGGTCTCCTAGAGGGGAGCAGGGTGGGAGGGGTCTCCCAGAGGGGAGCAGGGTGGGAGGGGTCTCCAAGAGGGGAGCAGGGGGAGGAGGGGTCTCCTAGAGGGGAGCAGGGGGAGGAGGGGTCTCCCAGAGGGGAGCAGGGTGGGAGGGGTCTCCCAGAGGGGAGCAGGGGTCTCCCAGAGGGGAGCAGGGGTCTCCCAGAGGGGAGCAGGGGTCTCACAGAGGGGAGGAGGGGTCTCCTGCATGTACATTCTCAATTTAACGCTGAAAAAAAAAAGTAGCTGAGCTACTTTTCCTATGTAGCTGTAGCTTTACAAGCTACATTTCTCCAGGGGTAGCTATGTAGCTTGATCAAGCTACTGCCATGGCGAGCTACTTGTAGCTTTACAAGCTACGCTTTCAAAGTAACTTCCCCAACACTGGCTCTATGTCCCTGTCTGCTCCTCCATCCCTGCTGATGTTGCTCCCTAGATATGTAAAGTGTTCCAGATCTTCTATGGCCTCTCCTCCAAGTGTGATGGGGTCGTGTACCCGCGGATTTATCTTCATAGTCTTCGTTTTACCGGTGTTGATCTTGAGCCCAAGCTGTTCGCTGTTTGCCTGCAGTCTGTCTGTCTTCTGTTGCATGTGTGTGTGGTTTTCAGAGAGTATTGCGAGGTCATCTGCAAAGTCCAGGTCCTCGAGCTGTGTAAACAAGGTCCACTGGATTCCTGTCCGATGATCTTTGGTTGTTTTTCTCATTATCCAATCAATGGCAATGAGGAAGATCAGAGGAGAGAGGAGACAACCCTGCCGTACTCCTGTTGTGATTGCAAAGGTGTCTGAAAGTTTGCCCTTGCTGATCACACGGCCACTGAAATCCTGGTACATGTTTTTTATTAGGTTGGTGATTTTAGAGGGTAGGCCATAGTGCCCTAGCAGTTTCCACAGCACTTCCCTGTCTAGGCTATCAAAAGCTTTTTCAAAGTCTACAAAGTTTACATAGAGGGGGGATTGCCACTCTACGCACTGCTCGATGATGATTCTCAGGGTTGCAATATGGTCTGTGCATGATTTGTCTTTCCTGAACCCAGCTTGCTCTTTTCTTAGCTGTTTGTCCAGGGCTGATTGTATCCTATCTAAAATAATCCTGCAGAAGACTTTGCTAGGGATAAACAATAGCATTATGCCTCTCCAGTTGCTGCATTCACTAAGGTTTCCTTTTTTAGGAAGGGTGACCATTAGGCCGGTTTTCCACTCTGTTGGGATGACTTCCGTATCCCAGATGTTGTTGAGAAGGAGGTATAAAACCTCAGTGGTTGCCTTGGGGTCAGCTTTCAGGATATCAGGGCTGATGTTGTCAACTCCTGGTGCTTTTCCAGCCTTCAGCTTCTTGATGGCTCTTGTTATTTCGTCCTTTGAGATCCTCCCGCAGTTGATCTTCAGGGTTTTGTTTGGAACCATGGGGATCTCTGGTGTTATTTCTGGAGGAGGTCTGTTTAGGAGTTCGTGGAAGTGTTCCCTCCAGCGTTCCAGCTGTTGGGTTTCGACCCACCCCTATAGACCAGAAACTTAACACGTTAGCTCAGGCTACCATAATATAGACTTCGGTCACATCCTGATTTAGATCTTCTGGTTCCTCAGGGAACCTGTTCCACATAGACTTCAGTCACATCCTGATTCAGATCTTCTGCTTCCTCAGGGAACCTGTTCCACATAGACTTCGGTCACATCCTGATTTAGATCTTCTGGTTCCTCAGGGAACCTGTTCCACATAGACTTCGGTCACATCCTGATTCAGATCTTCTGGTTCCTCAGGGAACCTGTTCCACATAGACTTCGGTCACATCCTGATTTAGATCTTCTGGTTCCTCAGGGAACCTGTTCCACATAGACTTCGGTCACATCCTGGGCAACATCAAGAGTTTCCGGGGTGTCCGCAGGGAGCGCGTCCCCTTCGTCCTCACGCCTGACTTCCTGTTTGTCATGGGCCGGGTCAAGGGTCGCACCAGCCTCTACTTCCAACGGTTCAGGGTAAGAAGAACGCCTGCTTTGACGTGTGTGTGTGTGTGTGTGTGTGTGTATGTCATATGATATATAGTTGGTTATATGCTTTTCTGTTTTTGCTCCTCTCCTCTCCTCTCCTCTCCTCTCCTCTCCTCTCCTCTCCTCTCCTCTCCTCTCCTGTCCTGTCCTGTCCTCTCCTCTCCTCTCCTCTCCTCCGCTATGTGAACTGTTTGTTTGTTTGTACTGTTTCATTCATTGTTTAATGTACTGTCTATGCTGCAACCCAATTTGCCCTTTGGGGACACTAAACAAACTTGAACCTCTCCTCTCCTCTCCTCTCCTCTCCTCTCCTCTCCCCCCTCCCCTCCCCTCCCCTCCCCCCTCCCCTCCCCTCTCCTCTCCTCTCCTCTCCCCTCCCCTCTTCCCTCCCCTCTCCGCCCCTCCCCTCCCCTCCCCTCCCCTCCCCTCCCCTCCTCTCTATAGGACATGTGCGTGGAGGCCTACCTGTCTCTGCGCTCCCACCAGCGCCTGCTGGTCACCCTGTTCTCCCTCATGCTGCTGACGGGCATCCCCAAGCTGAGCAGCGCCGAGACGGATGACATGCGCTACCTGCGGGAGGCGCTGCAGGAGGAGCGCACGGAGGACGTGGCCAGGGAGCACTTCCTGCGGCAGATCGACCTGTGCGAGGACAAGGGCTGGACCGTGCAGGTCAACTGGTGGATCCACAACATGATCCACCATCCACCACTGAGGAAGAAGAGCTGCGCTTTGGAAAACACCTCTGTTTAGTATAGCCACCTCTGTTTTTTTATATTCTTAAAGGGGGTGTCAGTGATTTCAGTCAAAAACCCTTAGGTTTCGTTTTTGCCTTGGGACACAAGCTTTCATCCAATCAGGATAGAGAACAAAAACGAAACCTAAGGTTTTTTGACCCCCAGGGGTTAACTGGGGACAGGGAGGAACTCCTTATATGGTCAGCACACTCTATAGTAGAGAGGATTATCACAACAAAACAAAAAAATAAGTGATATTTGAATTAAGTGAAATCACTGACTCTACCTTTAACTAGGCATGTAACGATATATCGTAGATCGATATATATCGATATAAAATGTTGACGCTACGTATCGATTTATTAAATGCATATATCGCGATCCAAACAGCAGAGGGCGCAATAGCGTTAAACTCCCATTCTTGTTCAGCGTCCATGATAGAAGAACCGCGGGGAAAGAAAGACAAGAACAGGCTAATGTGGAGTGCAGACGGGCGGCAGCACACAGAGAGAGAGCAAGATAAAAGAGGAGGAAAAGAGGGGGAAAAGAGAGAGAAAAGAGGGGGAAAAGTGACTCAGTCATGGCCAGGAGGCGGTGTGTGTGTGTGTGTGTGTGTGTGTGCGTGTGTGTGTGCGCGCGCGCGCGCTGTGCGCGACGGTAAACGGTCAGCAACACGTTAAATT
This sequence comes from Protomyctophum bolini, assembly GCF_963924005.1. Taxonomy (NCBI): domain Eukaryota; kingdom Metazoa; phylum Chordata; class Actinopteri; order Myctophiformes; family Myctophidae; genus Protomyctophum; species Protomyctophum bolini. The sequence goes on along the minus strand of NC_137885.1, from coordinate 891,900 downwards.
TATATTTCTACTAAAGAAAGAGGCAGCGATGGAGCTCCATATCCATAAATTCGGGGACATAAATTGCGCAAAATACTGCTAAACGTGACGGCAGGCATTCTCCTAGCTGTTGTGTGCTAAGCTATCATATGGAACCACAACACAGTCAACAACGCAGGGTTGCCTGACATTGACTGAGAGGGAAACAAGCAACCAGGTCTATGAAAATGTTAACAGGCCATATCAAGTCAGAAAATCCGAAAAAGTCAGAAAATAAATCTAGAATAAGCAACAATATTGCTGACTGTCAAACATCATTGTCCAATGTTGTTTTAGAGCAGTGGTTCTCAAACATTTTCATGTCATGGACCACTAATATTCTAAGAAATGTACAGATAAACAAGTCCAAAGTAGTTTATAATGACTAGACGTGGCAACACTCAACAGTTCTACAAACTCACAATATGAAATATAAAAGGTATTAATAGGCTAGTCGTGTTGTTAATATCCATAATTAGGCTTTAGGCCCTAAAGCCTACATTATTGAAAAGAGGGTAAGAGACTAGAGTGAGTATTGTTTAAAAAAAAGATTTGAGATTTGTGGAAGAGAAATTAAAAGTTTCCTGTCATTTGTGGTTGCTATACAGTATTGAGAACAAACCGTATTGCAAAAGAAAGTACTGGATTTGTTTAAGAGAAATTAAAATAAATGTTCTTCTGTCATTTTTGTCTGGAAAATAATTTGTTTAAAATATCGTGAAAAATCGTATCGTGAACCTCATATCGTGATACGAATCGTATCGTGAGTTGAGTGTATCGTTACATGCCTACCTTTAACCCATTCTGACTTGATATCAGATTCTAAAAAATGTCTTCTACATCCTGACAGTTTTCCATTCTGACCTGAGATCAGATTCTAAAAGAATGTCTTCTATGTCAGTCGCTCTTCTCTTTTCAAAAATAGCAGACCTACAAGCTCGTAGCGCGCCACTCGGTGGCGCGCTATGAGCTTGTAGATCTGCTATTTTTAAATAGCTAAAGCATAACGTAATGCTAACACCAAAATGGGTTAACTCCATTGGACCCTCAAACTGTCTCTGCTATAAAGCAGCTTACTGCACTATAGGCAACTATAGTCAACTAGTAAAAATGACTATATAGAAGTGAATGCCCCCTAGTGGACACGACCCAAGACGACCCAAATAAAACGTACTGGAGCACTTTGACCATGCGGTCAAGCTTTGGCAAAATAAAGCACATTATCTTGTCACAGTCGTTCTTCCAGGTCTTCGTTAACTTTTATTAACAGAGCTATAGTGTAATGACAATTACCTGCGCACACGCACACATGCGCGCGCGGCCGCGCGCACACACACACACACACACACACACACGCACACACACACACACACACACGGTGGTTGTCAGTCACCCAGCCCAGGAGGAGGGAAGTGAAGCTGTGGATAACCGAGCTACACTTCCTAACCATCTGTCCATTGTACCAAGACATCAGAGACACATACTGTACTTCCCACAGATTACAACCACACACGGAGATTTTGAAAACATGACCAATGACAAAAAACTCTCATATCTGCTGGGCGAAGTACAACAATGTGCAAACAAACACAGCAGCAAGATTTGTGAGTTGCTGTGATAGGAGAAGGATATCAAATGGAACACAACCACCCTAAAGACTAATCATTGTGTATATTCCTGCACTATACCTGCATCCAGTGATCTTGGTACACAGAAGTTGATCTATTGAAGATTCTGACCTTCAAAGTACATAATTTTTGTTTTGATTGTATTGCTGTATTGTTGTATTGTTCTTTCTGCTTTGGCAATGTAAACGTATGTTTTCTCATGCCAATAAAGCCCTTTGAATTGAATTTAATTGGATAGTGATTGGAGCAGATCTTTGTGCTCTGTGTGTAGCTGAGCAACCAGCACCTCCCCCTGGAGGGAACAGGCAAGGGTCCACATGGAGGCAACAGGCAAGGTGAATGCAGAGTCACTTCTGAATGTCTGCAGAAAGCGGCTCAAATTCAGAACGACTAAGGTGCGTGCGTGCGTCCTATGTAAAACTATGGTATAGTTTTACTGAGGTTAAGGTTAGGGTTAGGTTTATAGGTGTAGGCTGTCAATCACAGCGACTGGCCAGTCACACAGCGCACCATTTACTCAAACCCACAGATGAAACCATATTCGCTTCATTATTGTAATATATCGGGTTCTGTAAGTATTTATGAATGGACACTTGGATGCCGGGTTATTTACTGAATGAATACAAGCGGGAGCATATACAGGCTGCATGGTGCACATGCAGTTGTGCTGGAATGCACCATCAACAGTTGTCAACAGGGGGAGCCCTGGTATAGCATAATATGTATTAAAGCCAATGTAGGGCATGCAGGGGCAGAGTCCTCTGATTAGTGTTGAGCAGCATTGAGTGCACCTGTGTGAGCTAGAGGCTCAGTCAGAACAAACAGAGTTTCAGTGGTGGAGCTCTTACTACGTCAAACAAGTGTCCTTAAAATAAATAAATAAGGATTAAAATTAACTAACTCTCCTAAAATAATTGGCAGAAGGTGCACACGGTATGTTACATGTTGTTGTTTTGTTTGTAAACAGTATTGTTGTCATGTCGTTTGTGAACATGTGAATGTAATGGACATTTCATTGTGTTTGTTTATAATGTGGACATTTATGAACATGGACGATTTCATGATTATGGACCATAGACTGTAAAAAATATGGACAAAGCGTTCCGCGGGTCTAACGTGAACGTAAAATGAAGCCTGTCAGTCCTTGCAATGGAAGTCGCCATCTTTCTAGATCCGTTTTGGCCCAGTTCAGGCCAGCTGGCCCATTGGCTGGCCCAGACAACGAGGCGGGACTTCCCCCTTCTTCTTCGTTGGTTTTTATTTTGACTCGAGTGGGTGGGGGATCCCGTTCATAGACTGTAACGGTAGCCACGCCCCTCAGAACATGCGCGACTTTATGGTCATTTTTTTAATAAATGGGACCATAATTTTCCAAAAAGAATATTATGACATTAGAAATGAGACTTTAAACTAGTGACTGGAAGCAAAAAGTATTCATGACCATGTTTATTAAGGTAATACAGTCTAGGTGAAGTTGGGCCCAAATACATGGACTTCTATGGGGCTATGGGTTTTTTTGAGCCCAATGAGAGCGCCACAACAGGCCATTATATGAACTTTCATTTCCTTAGTGGCTTCACAAAATATCCGTCTGACTGCCCCCCTGTTATGGACACTTAAAAGAGACAGCTCGACTGTCAAAGAGGACATTCATAATTCATATGCATGTATATGTAACGTGTGATCTGCGTTGTGTTGTAGAATAATGAAGTTCCGGACAACTTCTCTCTTTGTTGACAGCTTTTAATCTGATAAAATACACAGACGTATCTGGTCAGCTTCTGTCTGTGTAACACACCCAATCCTCAGCACGTCTATCTATAACAGAATTAGCAACGTGACCAAGAGCATGTTTTTTATAAACAGTTTACAGTTTAGTATGTCAAAATAATTAATTGAAAACATGTACAAAACAACTTCATGTTGGTACATTTAGCATGTTTTAGAACAACTAATATTCATCACAGTATCACAGTAAACATACAGACTCTTGTTGAAAGTATAGTGTGCTGAGGAACACATCTTACCTCATGGACATGTCTCATGTTAAACTGACACCACTCTAAACGTGGACACCAATAAGAACTGTCATTACTGATGGAGCAAGTGGGACCCACTAAACTCGTGGATAAAAAACATTATTTGTTTGTTATTATTAGTCTAACGCATATCAAACTGTGGGTCTTTGAACCACTAGTCTAACACATATCAAACTGTGGGTCTTTGAACCACTAGTCTAACACATATCAAACTGTGGGTCTTTGAACCACTAGTCTAACACATATCAAACTGTGGGTCTTTGAAATGAAAGCCTTCTGAGAATCACTGCAGTTTACCTTTGTACTGTCTGTCTGTGTTGTCTCCATCCACGGTGCAGAACAACCTGTCTGTCTGTGTTGTCTCCATCCACGGTGCAGAACAACCTGTCTGTCTGTGTTGTCTCCATCCACGGTGCAGAACAACCTGTCTGTCTGTGTTGTCTCCATCCACGGTGCAGAACAACCTGTCTGTCTGTGTTGTCTCCATCCACGGTGCAGAACAACCTGTCTGTCTGTGTTGTCTCTGACCCCATACGAGGACATGAGGACACAACGCGGGACATCGGTCACCCACATCTGACCCACTTGAAGGTCCTGGAGATGAGCTGGACCCTGAACTGGACCCAGGAGGATCTGGACCGTGTGAGCCTTGCAGCCTGCAGACGCCAGCCGCTGGGACTGAGGAAGACTACCTCCAGAACTACCACAGGTAAAGGTCACTACAGCACTGGACTAGAACTCCTCATGTGATCCAACAAACATTTGATCGATTGATCGAAATATTTATAAACAGTTTGGATAATTACAGTACATTTCAAGCACGACTCAATACACTTTATTTTATGATAATGCATTAATGCTTATTTCTGTTTTTGTTTTGATCAAATGATCTAAACTTCTGTGTGGGAAGTGAACGTGATATTGTTTATTTATGTTGTTGGTGTCTTATAATCCCGTAAGGGATGGATCTTAACGACTGAGTTAACTGTGAGTGGACGACTCAATAAAGCATTACACTTGTAGAGATGTACAAATAGACAGGGGGGGGGGGTTGACAATATAAATCATTTGGTACATTTGATGCATTTTAATAACATTGACATTTTATCTAAGTTGGCCAGGGGCCTATTTCACGAATCTTGGATTAACTAATCCAGGATATAGGCCAAAGCGAGGCTTTTAAAATCCTGATCTTTACAGCCTGGTTTATTCCGTTCCACTAAAGCCAAGCGAGGCTCAGAATTGGCGGATTTGGCGAGCCGGGCTCAGCAAGCCTCGCTTACAAGCGCGTGCACGCATTCCTTGAAAAGCCATGATGCCGATCATAGATTTCTTGAGCGAGACCAATCATGAGCGAGGCGAGCAAATCTGCAGGGAGAGCTGCGGCTTTCACCGATGAGGAGCAAGAAAATCTTATGATATACTACGGAAGCCAAGGAAATAATTAAAAAAAGGGAAACACAAGCGCCATTAATTAAGGCGAGGGAGAGAGCGTGGCAAAATATTGCCGACAGATTGAACGTGTAAATTGTAAAGCATATTATAGGCGTTGTCACAAACTGTAAAGGGCAAGTTCCCCTCCGCTCCACAAGGAGACTCCACAGTGGTTCAGGAAGGACTTGTGGCAGTGCCTCACTGCTTCCCTCACTTCCTCCTCCTCACTTCCTCTCAATAAAGCAGGCCTGGATGCTCACTTGTCCCTTTATCCCCAACCACACAGCCATACCCTTGTTTGCTGTGTGCATGATGCAGATGATTTCCTATGCGTCTTTGAACTTGTTTCAATGTAAGTCACCTCCATGATGTGGGTTATATTTAAGACTGCATTTGATTTATAACTGATATTCTGATTTATAGTATGAACTTATACTACATATGTGGCTAATTATTATTTGAATATGCAATAGGAAATGTATAAATATGAACTAAAGGCCATACTTTATAATTTAATGTTTATATAGAAATATATATTATAATTTGTTTCCTTTCTTTGTTTATTTATAGAACCATAAAGGCAATCTTCATGCAAATGTCAACCTTTATCCTGCAAATAAAACTGGATAATACAAAATCCTGATATCTTGGTGGTTTGTGGCTCCAGTTGAACTTTATACCCTAACAAAATGGTCCTTCGACCCGGAAACTGAGCCACAACCACACAGTGACCACCTAAAATGGCCGACGAACAGAATGGTGAAGAAGCTCTGTCCACTGAGAGTATACCTGCTACTAGTGTAACAGACTCAACCCAGCTCTTCACAGAAGAAGCCACCCCACAGTCTCAAACTATTACACCTAGTAGTCCAACTATAACTCACACACAAACAGAGCCTCACCTTTCACCAAAGCCATCATCTACTTCCTCTCACAAAGAGGATCAAAACCCTTCACCACCTGGTGAAGCCATTCCAGGTCCTGATGTTAGACCTAAAAGGAATAGACGCCCACCTGATTGGTATGGTATTTCACAGCAAAGGCAACCTGCACTGTCCCTCTGTGCCCTAAGTTCTCACAGCAGGAGGACTCGAACAAAATCAGGCTTTAGTTTCCAGGCTAGGTCTCAAATAAGTAGGCATTCAAGCAGCAGTAGCCATGCGTCACACTTAAGTGATCTCCAAATCAGTGTTCTGGATGAGAAGAAAAGGAGAGATGAACTAGAGGAGCTTAAAAGGCAACGACAGGAGGAAAAGCAGCTTGATGACCAATGTAAGACAATTGATGAGAGAGCCAGAGCTGCTCAGCACACGCAAGAAGATGCACATAAGGAGAGAGAGAGAATCGTCAGACAGGTCGACATGGACCGACGCATCCGCATGAAAGAGCACCAGCTTCAATCAGCCCAACTTGTTTCCAGCTTTATTCATCAGAATATGATTTCTGATGAGCACCCTGAGGGAGCTGCTGCGCTCATTCCCTCTCCTGATGGAAAAGCCACCTCTTCCTTCTATGGCCTGCCTCCCATATTCACTCCTGCCTCCTCAAGAACGATGAATGCTGACTCACATCCCCTAACATCATCAACTGCTCAGTAGGGCTGTCAGTTCACCTCTATAATCCAATTCAAATTCCATTGCTTAATTATTTGTAATTTTCGAAAATATTCGAATATTTACATTGTTTATTTTAGCTCATATTTAGCCTATAATAATACACGTGGCTGGCATGTCTTGTGAGTTTTGGGAAGTGCATAGTTTTGACAGGTCTGCCTGCTGTTAGCCTCGGAAACCCAGACGTTTTTATTTCCAGGGAGGAGAAAAAAAAGCCTGCTGTGGACAGTGAAATCCTGACCATTAAACACGGGCAGAGGCAACGATAAAATCTATCATTCATTGTGAAGCCAGCAACATGTTGATGCAAACAGACGTGTACAGTAGCTGCTCGGCCTGCTCCAAATGATATTAGCATTCGTCTGTGTCTGCCCGTGTAAACGCAGCATCGAGTGTGTTATTAAGGAGGACTCCTTGGCTTCTAACGATATGGACCAGAGTTAAACTAATGTTAGCTCCCATGCTAACTAGTTGCTACCCTCGTCAGAAACAACACCACAGATCGGGTGGAAGATGCTGATATCACTTTGCTTGTGCCCGTGGATGGGAAATGAGATTTAAAAGGCTATAGAAGCGTGGATGAAAGGCAAGCACAGATGTGCAATAAAGTTGCGTCGTGACTCGTGAGACTGTATTATGATTTTCGTTCTACCGGCGATTTCTGTCTGCGTAGTATACTAGTATCTATGTATGTGTTACAAGGGTTTGTGTGTCTGTGACTAAATGTGCTACTGTTTACAACAGCCAGTAAGCCCGCCCACCCTGTAGACTGTCTCTGATTGGCTTACCCTGAAATCTGGCCCTACGTTAGCCAATCAATGACCTCTTCTGCGACGTGACCGGCGTGCACCTTTCACACCCAGTGGAAGCGGCGGGGAGATTTCACAGCGGTAGATCCGTTACTCAATACATTTAGTGAGCGGATAAAATAACATAAAACTAAATAATAATATTAAATAGAATGAATAAATTATAAAAGCTCCATTCGAATGGCAATTTTAGCTTTCGAATATATATATATTTTTTAATATTCGAATTTCTTTCATATTATGAAATTCGTTCTGACAGCCCTACTGCTCAGCCATCTCCAACATCCCCCATGCTTCAATCAAGACAGCAAGATGTATCTCCTGACCAAGCCGCTATGCAGCCCTTAGGCCCTACTCAGGCTCCTAGTTTTCCCCATGTAGCTCATGCCCAAGCCACTATGCAGCCCTTAGGCCCTACTCAGGCTCCTAGTTTTCCCCATGTAGCTCATGCCCAAGCCACTATGCAGCCCTTAGGCCCTACTCAGGCTCCTAGTTTTCCCCATGTAGCTCATGCCCAAGCCACTATGCAGCCCTTAGGCCCTACTCAGGCTCCTAGTTTTCCCCATGTAGCTCATGCCCAAGCCACTATGCAGCCCTTAGGCCCTACTCAGGCTCTTAGTTTTCCCCATGTAGCTCATGCCCAAGCTGCATCGCCGTCCATCCCTCACATGTCTGCCCAGACAATGCCATCCTCCAGTCACCATGCAGCTGCCAGTGTAACACACTCTGCCCTCTCTACTCACCATGTACGTCCACCTCCATTTACCGTCCATGCCCCAGCCTATACGGCGCCCATGCCTGGCCCTATACAGCCCAGTTCCATCAGTAGTAGCCAACCACCAATGCTACAAGCCACATCATACCAGCAGCCACAATCTGCTTATTCACAGGTTCAAACCCCCAACTCCATGGATCTGTTTATAGCCTCTACATATGGGATACCCAGGCCATCACTTCCTGTGTTCAAGAGTGGCAGAGAGACCGAATTTGCCCTCCAGTATGGCCCCGCCAGGGTCGGCGGTTTTCCAGTCTGGCTCCCGTACAGTAGTCGACCGCCAGAGTGTCGACGGCCGTGGTCCCCTGGATCCCGACCACCTGGTCACCCTCCGTTCCTGACTGGGGCGGCCAGTTCCGCTCCTATCCAGCCTCCGGGCCGTCCGTACAATAGGAAATGTATAAATATGAACTAAAGGCCATACTTTATAATTTAATGTTTATATAGAAATATATATTATAATTTGTTTCCTTTCTTTGTTTATTTATAGAACCATAAAGGCAATCTTCATGCAAATGTCAACCTTTATCCTGCAAATAAAACTGGATAATACAAAATCCTGAATCCTGGTGGTTTGTGGCTCCAGTTGAACTTTATATCCTAACAGGCGTATAGTCGAAGTCCATAAATATATAATTCAGTGAACCTATAGCCCCGAGTTGTGGAGGGTGAGCTATAGTTCCAAACGAGTTTAAACTTTAAGGGCACTTTCTCGAAATAGCGCACTGAGCTCATTTGTGCAATGCAAACGCCAAACTAATAGGCGAGTGCGCTCCGGATTCGGTACGGTATGGAATTATATCCTACTAATCTACATGTATTGTGCGCCATGAAATGTTACATTACATTAAGTCTGTCTGTCTATCTGTCTGCATGCACTGTAGTGTCACGATTGCATGGCATGGCAATAGCCTACCGATTTTTCAGAATGTATTATTCCATCATAATTTGAGCCTATAAATGTCTCAAATTTGAAAGCACTATATTTCTAAAACTATGAAACATTTCAAAGATTCCTTTTCAGGCACACATGTCCACCGTAGAATGAACCTAAATAGGTTTGAATGGGGTTTCTAGGTGTAAGTATGTAGGACTATGGGTGAAACGTTATAATCGTAATATGTTGTAAAACAATGAGTAATGGTAATATTTAGTGGTTTTCACTTTTACAAAAAAATAAAAATAAATAATAATTCTTCTTAACCGTGCACTTGCACGACAGCAAACCTATTCGTGGGGAACATTCATCAAAAGCAGCTGATCTACAAGCTCACAAGCTGTCACGATGTTGTGCAGCCTATATATTTTGGTTATTTGATTTTATATAGTGCTTAAATTAGTCCTTTAATGCAGACCGATACAAATAAGGCAACATAAACCCATAATAATTGAATAAATCTGGAAAACATCATTGGTTTGTGATCAGTTTGACTGCTTAATGAACAGTAAAGACATCAGGATTAGGTTAAACCTGGCTGTTAGCAAGTCCAAAGCATAAGTTCCCATGGTAACTTATGTAGCATCACTTTCTTGAAACCGAATCAAGCCTCAACATATCCAGGTTAACTGGTTAAGTTAATTGGCAAGATCAACCAGCTTTCATGAAACCGGTTAATCGCTGATCCAGGATATATTAAGCCAGGATATGTGTTAAAGCCCGGCTTAATCTCTAATCCAAGTTTCGTGAAATAGGCCCCAGGTGTGCTTATTTTGTCACCTTAAGTCTAGTATTGTTTCCATTTACCACTCTACAATAAATACATCTCTTTGAGTCTGTTCAGTCAACAACAGGTGATGTGTCTGTTTGTGTGTGTGTGCATGTATGTGTCCGTGCGTGCGTGCGTGCGCTGTATCCAGGTTGTTTGGAAAAGAGACGGCAGAGGCCGCTATATTTCCACACTCACTCCAGAGGGGCCATACTGTACTGTGCTGTACTGTACTGTACTGTACTGTACTGTACTGTACTGTACTGTACTGTACTGTACTGTACTGTACTGTACCGCAGGGGTCTGCAATAGTTTTCACATAAAGTCCCATGTTTTACTTTTTGTGATAGTCAGTGTGGCATATACCATATCTAAATGAAATATTCCCAACTGATTGTGATTGTCCATAACTCCATATACTGTACACATAACAACCTTAGAAATATTGTTTTGGACATCAGGATGCAATGTTATATGGACTCACCCAGACTCCATGTCACTTCACCTATAGGCCTGTCTGTGTCCCAGACTCCATGTCACTTCACCTATAGATAGGCCTGTCTGTGTTCCAGACTCCATGTCACTTCACCTATAGATAGGCCTGTCTGTGTCCCAGACTCCATGTCACTTCACCTATAGACCTGTCTGTGTCCCAGACTCCATGTCACTTCACCTATAGACCTGTCTGTGTCCCAGACTCCATGTCACTTCACCTATAGACCTGTCTGTGTCCCAGACTCCATGTCACTTCACCTATAGACCTGTCTGTGTCCCAGACTCCATGTCACTTCACCTATAGGCCTGTCTGTGTCCCAGACTCCATGTCACTTCACCTATAGGCCTGTCTGTGTCCCAGACTCCATGTCACTTCACCTATAGACCTGTCTGTGTCCCAGACTCCATGTCACTTCACCTATAGACCTGTCTGTGTCCCAGACTCCATGTCACTTCACCTATAGACCTGTCTGTGTCCCAGACTCCATGTCACTTCACCTATAGGCCTGTCTGTGTCCCAGACTCCATGTCACTTCACCTATAGGCCTGTCTGTGTCCCAGACTCCATGTCACTTCACCTATAGGCCTGTCTGTGTCCCAGACTCCATGTCACTTCACCTGTCAGTGTGGCATATACCATATCTAAATGAAATATTCCCAACTGATTGTGATTGTCCATAACTCCATATACTGTACACATAACAACCTTAGAAATATTGTTTTGGACATCAGGATGCAATGTTATATGGACTCACCCAGACTCCATGTCACTTCACCTATAGGCCTGTCTGTGTCCCAGACTCCATGTCACTTCACCTATAGATAGGCCTGTCTGTGTTCCAGACTCCATGTCACTTCACCTATAGATAGGCCTGTCTGTGTCCCAGACTCCATGTCACTTCACCTATAGACCTGTCTGTGTCCCAGACTCCATGTCACTTCACCTATAGACCTGTCTGTGTCCCAGACTCCATGTCACTTCACCTATAGACCTGTCTGTGTCCCAGACTCCATGTCACTTCACCTATAGGCCTGTCTGTGTCCCAGACTCCATGTCACTTCACCTATAGGCCTGTCTGTGTCCCAGACTCCATGTCACTTCACCTATAGGCCTGTCTGTGTCCCAGACTCCATGTCACTTCACCTATAGGCCTGTCTGTGTCCCAGACTCCATGTCACTTCACCTATAGACCTGTCTGTGTCCCAGACTCCATGTCACTTCACCTATAGACCTGTCTGTGTCCCAGACTCCATGTCACTTCACCTATAGACCTGTCTGTGTCCCAGACTCCATGTCACTTCACCTATAGACCTGTCTGTGTCCCAGGCTCCATGTCACTTCACCTATAGACCTGTCTGTGTCCCAGACTCCATGTCACTTCACCTATAGGCCTGTCTGTGTCCCAGACTCCAGCAGCATCAAATATCTGCAAGAAAAAATAAATGGGTCAAAATGGGCCCAAATCGTCTTCCATTGGCCTTCATTGAGTTGAGTGATTGACAGCTGACATGACAAGCCTCTGTTACGGGTCTCAAGGCTGCCGAGTACCTCATTAACAAAACTGAACCTGAATATACAGGGATAAAGACTGAGCAATGAAAATATTTGACGTGTTGTTTTTCTTTCCAGAATGTAAGCTGCGCTCCTTATATTAGGACCCCAGAGAACCTGGGCTAGAACAAACGTTCCGTCCTGTTGTTACACCTGCATGTTACACTTTGCTAGTGCAATTCATTCTCAGTATTAAATGTAAACCTGCATAAAACGAAATTATTAAATAATTAAACTGACTCTTAAAACACATTAAGTTGGGTCACACTCTCTGTTGATTTACTCAACATTGGGTCTAATATTTGTCAGCCCTAGAGCCTATAGAAGGCTCTGCTCAGCCCTCTGGCCCCGAGAGGTGCACTGGTTTTCTCCATGTCCGTGGTAGAGAAAATTAAGTTAAGAGATCGGGGCATATACCATCCAATGGATTAAAATAACAAAAGGAAAGAGCCGAGTTTGGGTTTGAAATTCTTGCTTTTTGGGGCAAAGACAGACTGACACCGGATTAAGGTTGCTGAGGAGTGCATTAAGGGTTAGGAGAGGGTTAAGGTTAGGTTTAGGTGTGCTGCCCCGTGGGAGAGGGTGAGGTTGAGGTTTACATCTCTTGGTACAGTACCATGGCTGTGTACGTGGGTGTGTACAACAAAACCATGATTGGTATGAAAAACATCATTGAAGCTGAGAAGGATGATTGATGTGGGGATTAATGTGGTTGACAGGCACTGTCGGAGGAGACGATGAGTTCAGATATGTATCGTTCGTCTGTAATCGCCGTCCGAAGTTTTTGACAGTTTGCCAGTCAGTAGGCGTTGTCACCACACATCTAAATCAAGGAAGCAGGCACGACTGTAATTCATCTTAATGTCTCTGCTTTGTATCGGGTGCAAAACGCTCTGGGAAGAACCTGTTAAACAAGAGATTACCAGCAGTCACGGAGCTGGCCTTAAAGGAACTTATTGTTTCCATTATACATTTTCAGTTCCTTAGAGTATAAATTAGAGTATATATATTTGTTTACCTTCCTTGTCTGGTTAAATTTGGTAATGTGTAAAAAGGCTGAGTCACACTTGTTGTTCACAGCACATACCTGACAAAAGACCATTGACTTTCAGACTGTACATGACCAAGACATCTCCCTTCAGGAAGGGTATGGGTATTTGTGACATGGGGTGCCGGAGCTAAAGGAAACCCTATTACTAAAGTATGGCTTTCCCAGTGGATTGCGGAGGCTATCCAACTGGCTTTATGCCAGTACAGGGTTTCATCCTCCTGGAGGCCTGAGGACACAGGATGCTGCCATACCCTGCGTAGAGCAGTGCACTATGGGCACTATTCACCATACCCTGCGTAGAGCAGTGCACTATGGGCACTATTCACCATACCCTGCGTAGAGCAGTGCACTATGGGCACTATTCACCATACCCTGCGTAGAGCAGTGCACAATGGGCACTATTCACCATACCCTGCGTAGAGCAGTGCACAATGGGCACTATTCACCATACCCTGCGTAGAGCAGTGCACTATGGGCACTATTCACCATACCCTGCGTAGAGCAGTGCACAATGGGCACTATTCACCATACCCTGCGTAGAGCAGTGCACAATGGGCACTATTCACCATACCCTGCGTAGAGCAGTGCACAATGGGCACTATTCACCATACCCTGCGTAGAGCAGTGCACTATGGGCACTATTCACCATACCCTGCGTAGAGCAGTGCACAATGGGCACTATTCACCATACCCTGCGTAGAGCAGTGCACAATGGGCACTATTCACCATACCCTGCGTAGAGCAGTGCACTATGGGCACTATTCACCATACCCTGCGTAGAGCAGTGCACTATGGGCACTATTCACCATACCCTGCGTAGAGCAGTGCACTATGGGCACTATTCACCATACCCTGCGTAGAGCAGTGCACTATGGGCACTATTCACCATACCCTGCGTAGAGCAGTGCACTATGGGCACTATTCAAGGGTGTTTCCAACTTTCCATACAGGAGGTGTCATGTGTGTACGGTTGCAAGTTGGTCATCTCCGTCAACTTTTTTCAAGGTTCTATAACCTGGACATGGCAGAGCTTGCTATGCCTCACGTAGTCCTGGGTGTGGCCTCTAGACGAGGCAGGTCACGTACATAGACTCTCATTTATCAACCGTGCGTACGCCAAAATATGGGTGCACGCCGAAATTACCGACATTTTCGGCATTTAACATTTCCGCCAAAACTTGAAATTGGTCGGGAGCTGTCGGACGTTTTGTCCTCACCTGTTTTTCTGTCGTAGAACAGCGGAGCAGCATTGTTTGACCAGCTGAGAGGCTGTCACAGGCATCTAAACATATGTTTTCACTCCTAAAATGTATAAAACTAATAGCCTACATGTGAAAAGAATACATTTTGTAAAAGCATGTCATATGAAATTGGTAGGATATTATCATATTTCCAAGTGTGCAAGCTTATTAAAAACAATGCTGCAAGTCATGCTAAAGCCATTTAAACAGTGTTTTGCATGAGCATACCGGTACCCCCCCCCGACCCCCCCCCCCCATGACATATCGAGAGGCATTTGCAGTGCTGCAGCTTTAGCTTTTCTTTTCGCAGATAAGTAAGTCCACAGCCATGTCTTTACAGATAAGTAAGTCTAAAGCCATGTCTTTACAGATAAGTAAGTCTACAGCCATGTCTTTACAGATAAGTAAGTCTACAGCCATGTCTTTACAGATAAGTAAGTCTACAGCCATGTCTTTACAGATAAGTAAGTCTACAGCCATGTCTTTACAGATAAGTAAGTCTAAAGCCATGTCTTTCTCACGTCTCGTCCTTTTAATTAAGGATAAACCCGACGCACTCGAATGCCACTAAATGTGACATGCCGACAGTGCCGAGGCAGCAAAGTGGGGGCCGCATCTTTTCTTTTTTTTTTCCGTCATATGGAAATCACGGGGTGCCAACTTAACTCACGGACCTGCACCACTACAGCCTACCACCAGTACCACATAAGGTTTAGGCTGTGAGGCATGCAGTCTAATATACAGTAATGCCACTCATAAACGTGCATGCAGGTCACTGAGGTCACGACAGTGACAGAGACAGACAGAACAGGAGCGGAGGAGTAGATGCAGAGTTGCAAAACGGCATTTATCAGGGGCTGAAACTCATTCCAATGACGTGAGCAATGTTATTTAATTAATGCTTCACATAATCACAGGTTCAGGTTTTCGTTCACTGATCTTGTTGTATATTAAATGAATAAACATTTTAATAATTTTATATACAACTAACAACACACAGTGAAAGTTGCTTGCAAATTGCGATATGTGCATGCGGGGGGGGGGGGGGGGGTGAGGAAGGCAGCAAGGGAAGCGAAGCGAGAGGAGAAACAGACAGCTTTATTTAATTCATGCAGGTTTATTTATTTAAGTTTGCGTGCGTGCGTCTGTGTGTGTATGAGAAAGGGGGCAGAAAGGCAAGCGAGGGATTTTTTTTCTTCCTGTAACCATGGTTTCAAAATCGTATTGCCGTTGTTCCTGTCGCAAAAACGAGGGCGAGGCTTGATTTCATAGGGCGTGCCAGATAGATTTCAGCCGTCGCATTTATTAACGTCAGAACGAAATTAAGGAAGGATCAGCTTGCGATGACTTTATAAATGCCGTGGCGACGTGGCTGTACTACGAAACCTATACACTCGAATCTGTGGCAGATTTTACACTCTATTGATAAATGAGGGCCATGGACTTTTAGGTTGGGGTAACTTATGTGAGTTGACCCTGCATGGTACCTGGACTGTCAGCTCAGATAGCCCTTGGAGCATAAGGCATATAGGCCCTCATTTATCAACCGTGCGTACGCCAAAATATGGGTGCACACCGAAATTGCCGACATTTTCGACATTTACCATTTCCGGCAAAGCTTGAAATTGAACTTCACAACGTTCAAAACCCACGTCTGCTCCGCAGCTGGCGTACGCTTTTTCCTTGGCTGTTTTTCTGTCTTACACAAGCGGAGCAGCATTGTCTGAACTGCTGACACGCTGTCACAGGCATCTAAACATATGTTTTCACTCCTAAAAGGTTAATATAAAACGGGATGTGCATGTAAAAAAAAAGGGAGAGATTTCCAACTTTACAAGTAATTAAAATTGCGCAATTAAAAACAATATAACATGTTTACAATGTATTAGTTTGTGCTTAATCAAACACTGCTTTACTGTTATGCAAGCGCACTTGTGAGATGATTTTGGAGCGCATGCGGTGATGCGGCATAATTATGTGATTATGATATTATTTAAAAGAAAAGGCATAAATGGACTGCACGCCTTTATTTCCAAGTGACAATGACAAGCATATACAGCTTGCCTATTTGTAGTAAGTACTAGCAGGCTATAGGCGTAAGGGGCTTAATCATTCACCATTTAAATAAGTGCTTAGACAGGTTTTGACAGTTTTGACAGCAAGATCATTTTCGGGGGTCGGACTCGGGAGGATGGGACCGCGGCGTGCGTCGCCAACACATACCAGCACACATGCAAGCGGCAAGCCTTCATCCATATGTTTATGATTCGTTCATCAATGATCAAATCACTACAACGTTGATTATGACTGCCTTCACGACGGGAAGCACCCTATGATCCGACGGACCATTGCTCCGAAGGAGCATTGGTCCGAGGTGCGCTGGGGGTCGGGAGAGGGTGGGTGGTTAGGTTTAGGTGTCCCCGGGGGAGGTTAGGGTTAGGGTGAGGGTTTGAGGTAGGTTGTCGATCGGACCAATGGACCGTCGGCATATTGAGACGGACCCCTTGACGACATGATAGCCTATCTCTTATGCAGGCATCACTGAGTCATCCACAGGACTTTAATATCACAGCAGTGCGCAGTATCACGCCTTCGCGGTGCCCTGCGAACGAATGGGTAAAATGTATATAGGCCAGCCTACAAACTAATTCCATTCATGGCGATGCGATGTCGATGTATGTAGGTGTGTGCGTGCGTGGACATGAGAGCAAGGCAAGCGAGGTGAGAGGGAAACAGACAGGGTAGGCCTACTCATGCAGGTGTTCGTTCTTTATTTATTTAACAAGACACCAGTTAGTTGGGCTTGCAAGTTGCGTGTGCTTCTGTGTGTGTGTGTGTGTGTGTGTGTGTGTGTGTGTGTGAGAGAGAGGTGGGTGAGGCGGGCAGCACGGCACGGGAGAAACTTTTTTTCCATGGTTTCCATGGTTCCCACAGGTCGTATTTCATGTGTTCAGTCGCAAAAACGAGGGCGAGGCTTGATTTCATAGGGCGTGCCAGATAGATTTCAGCCGTCACATTTATTAACGTCAGAACGAAATTAAGGAAGGATCAGCTGTTTGCGATCACTTTATAAATGCCGTGGCGACGTGGGTGTACTACGAAACCTGCACTCGAATCTGTGGCAGATTTTACACTCGATTGATAAATGAGGGCCTTAAACTTTGCCTTTTCTCCTCTAGAACTGGGTGGGAAACAGATCTAGAAACAGGAGGCCTGACGGCCCACAGCGCCCCCTGCAGGAGGCCTGACGGGTTACAACCTGTTTTGCAGAAAGATGGTAGGCTATATTCTGTCTTTTGTTTTTATCCCACGATTGTGTAACATTTTGTACATTCACCCATTGTGTGTGTGTGTGTGTGTGTGTGTGTGTGTGTGTGTGTGTGTGTGTGTGTGTGTGTGTGTGTGTGTGTGTGTGAAATCAGACAGCCACGTGTCATGAGAATGGAACAACGTGCTCTGTCTGTCTGCCTGCCTGCCTGCCTGTCTGTCTGTCTGTCTGTCTGTCTGTCTGTCTGCCTGCCTGTCTGCATGCCTGTCTGTCTGTCTGCCTGTTAGGCCAGTCAATCTAAGCTAAAAAGGGGCAAAGTCGGCCATAGCCACTTGCCCAAATGTGATGGATGACCTCATCACATTTGTGGAGACGGTTATGGCCGTTTTTAGCCCAAGGAGTGTTTTTCATGTAAAACTAATGCTTGGAATTGATTCAGAATCATTAATAACCTCTAGTTTAACACGTCACACCATGCTACTTAAAGCATAATTAAAATATGAAATGTTTGCCTTATAGTTTTTTAATGGTTTAGCATGATCCAAAATGTATATAATCCAATTTTAAAACGTTATTTGGATGACCCTAAGGATCATAAAAACCTTAGCCCCCCCCTCTCCAACCTAAAAGTTATCTCTCTGGAGGGGAAAGGAACTGGTTGGAATAACGTGTTCCTTCCACGCGCTACATCCAACCAGGGAAACTCCCCCCTGTCAGGTGTAAAAGGTTGGACACTCAGGCAAGTCAGGCATGAAGGAAGCATGAGTTCAAGTCCGTTGCTCTCCCCTTGTCCCCCATATATGGGGACTAGGTTGGTGGAGGGTGTGTAGAGCCCAGGATCACATTAGATGATTGACACAGGGGTGAAAAATGGGTTACAAAATCGTGGGATAACATATATATATATATATATATATATTTAAAAAAAAACGTCATCTCTGATCAGCGTTCGGTGTCGTCACATTAAACTATGTTGACGATGCATTCTCTTAAAGGGGGAATGTCACAGCCCGAGATTAACATTGCTGATAAGGTACATCACGTGGTCTGAATGAAAACAGTTTCAAACGACACGTGACTATATCTCAGGCTCTGACGTGACCTAGCATCTAGCCGAGCTGAGTGGCTAGCACACTAAAGGCTACTAGTTTTGAGGTAACTTTTTGCGTCATACTAGGTGAAAGTATCATAAAAAAATATATTTTATTGCTCGAAAATCTTCCTTACAATGACATTGAGTTGACGTGTACGGGTAAACTGTTGCATAATCGCAATTTCGCGTGACTAGTCCGTCTAACATGGCCTCAACCACGGCTGCTGCTGAGTCCTTAGCCCGTCTCAGATGCCCCCTCTCAGGCTCTCACCGCCGGGGCAGTGGGGGCACAGAGCCTCGACTTCTGTTCATGCAGGCTGCACAGCAGCACAAGCACACACGGGGGACGCATCTCTCTCTCTCTCTCACACACAGACACACACACACACAACATTGTTTGAACATGTGAAATGTTTGTTTATGCATAATTAATTTATGAGAATCGCGTGCCGCGGTAAGCCTTGAACTCTGGCCGGACACAAGGCACTTCAGAACGGGGAGATTGCGAGAGGAGGTGGGGGTGGTTTTGGGTTTATTTTCTCTCCCTCCGTATATCTCTCTCTCTCTCTCTCTCTTTAGAGGGTCTCAGAGGGAGACAACTCACCGAGTCCGAAAACTGTATTAAATTAATAGTTTGTACTTTGTAGAACTGTAACAAGCACAAAAACTATTCAATACAGTATTAAAATGTCTGCTTTGTTTGTTAATGTTTACAGATTTGCTCAGGATTTATTGAAATTGAAAACGTGTTTACAGTAGGTACTTACAGTGTTTGCATAATCATTCAGGCTACAGGAATGTTTTAGCCAATAGCCACAGGTGTGAAACAGTTAGTCGCACCGTCATTGTTCTGATTGTGAGGGGGGTATTTTTATGTCTACTACTCTACTTTACTTGTCCTAGATTCTAAGCCATGAAAATATTCTGCATTCTTTTCCATTCTGCAGCAAGGGGCGATATAATGCTGTGATTCATTCCACTTTACTGACTGTTTCATTGCCTATATGTCCGATTGTCCGTCATGAGTGACTATACTCGTCGCCATAATATAAATATGAAATGGGAATATTTAGGTCAAATTGCTGATTGATTTTGAACATGCATTAACAATAGCCCCGAGAAGATAAGAACACAAGACAACATGCATTTATTTATTCCAATTACTGCTGCTCTGTCCAATTTATTCATTACAGTCGAGCCGATCCCTCTCTGCCCTGTCCTTGGAATTGACGTAGGCAAGACTGTCTACAGCAGGGGTAACCAACCGGGGGTTCGCGATCTACCGGTAGCTCGCGGGAACGTTTCCAGTCGATCGCGAAGTGTCAGACAGACCCATTGGAATAATGTCAGTGCCGCTTGTCACATGCAAATTAATTTTGAGCAGAGCGCTGTGGCTCTGAGTTTGAGAATAGACCCCATCGTCCAAGGGTGTGTGTGTGTGCGTGTGTGGTGGGGGGGTGGTATCTTAGCAACACTGAATGATCTGTCCCATTGGTCGTGTGCTCGTATCATGAGCCAATGGCTGCAGCTCTGAGCTTCCCAGACCCAGGTTCACATCTCAACTATTCTATACTACGTCATGCCGTAAAGAGAACTGACAGGTCAGCCACAGGGCTGCTACCATATTAGCAGCTGTGAGCGCTCTTCTCTTCTCGTGAAGAAAGCAGGACAGAGTTGTCAAATAAATCCCGCCGTCATTCATACTGTATTTATTCTCCGACCCGACATTAAAATACGGAACAACGTGCGTCCCGTATCAGTACATTACGGGGCTCGTAACAGGCTGCAGACACAGAGTTGGGACTACTAGCCGATAGCGCCGCTGCTACTTCAGTTTTCGTTGTTCGTTGTTATATTTTTTATTATTGGGATTTGATCATTGATGCAAATTCTAAACATATGGATGCAGCTGCAGAAGTTGTGTTGCTTAAAGGAATGCATAGTTGCGTTCTCCTCAACTGCTGCGCAGCAACAACAAAAATATAAAAATGAGAAAAATATACTGAATATACCAGTCTGCAATGCAAACTAATAGGCGAGTGCACTCCAGGGCATATGCAAAGGGAAAGAATGACTTCTGTCCGTGACAATAATCAATGCTACAGTTTGAATTCTGTACACATGCACACATAGAGCAAAAAATATGAAATATGAAAACTTGTTGAAGTACAACGCATGAGTCAAGTAGCTGCTTTCCTTTCCTCTTTACTGAGCCTACTGTCATTGAACTGCTGTCCGATAAAATGCAGGATGTGTTTGCATTAACTTCAGATATTTAAATGGAGATTATTGGATTAGTAAGTGACTGTCACCTGCAGGTCAGAGCTAAAGAGAAGGAATTTTGGTCTCTTGTGAGCAGAGAATGGCCTTTTCACAAATGAAAATACTAAAATCTAGAATCTAGAAAATAGAACTCGTATGACTGACTCACATCTTAATGACACCCTCAGACTGGCAATCACTAAATATGATTTCAAAACGCTTGCAGATAAAGTTCAGTCACAGCAGTCTCATTAAAGGTGGGCTGACCCTGAGAGTATGTCACCATATCTGTGCAAATATATATGGTCATGTTATGCCTATGTCATTTGAACATCTGCCAATGTGAATATTCATTGAAATGAGAAACAAAATATTTCTAATACTAATTATTTCTAATTTGTCTTAATATTATTTGACATTGATAATATAACTTACTATAAGTATTTATTCTAATTTAAGCTTTAGTCTTTGTGTGGATGTGTGCACATGCATTGAGCCTGTCAGAAATAGCAAAAAAACAAGTGTTTTTTCTAACACGTTTTAGTGGTAGATCTTGGCTTACAATTGGGAATAAAATGGGCTCTTGGGCTTGAAAAGGTTGGTTACCACTGGTCTACAGAATTCATGAGTGAAAAACATTGTATGGGTAATCCGTAATTGGGTATTATGAGTCACTGTAAGTAACCGTGTCGGCCCCAATTCATGATGATTACGGATCCCCATGTCCCATTCATGCAGGTAAATTAGCCCCATATGTGCCCTCTCCCTCCGCTCATTCTGTAGCTCCAGAATGAGCAGAGGGAGAGGGCGCATTATGGGGCTAGCAGGCTAGTCTGCCCTACCAGAACAGCGGTTGTTTTTTAATGGTATAGTCACCCGCGGTCACAGTCTTAAAAATAAAAATATTTTCTCTAAAACTGCTTGGTAGGGCTATAGCTGGGAAAGCCTCCACTTCATTCAGTAGAGCATTAGACGTAACGAGCTGTCACTCATTCATTCATGCAGCGGCAGCCCCATGTTGCACACACAAGGAAGGAAGGGATCTTCACTGCCTGCCCTGCAGCAGGCCAGGGCAGCTAGTCTCCATCTCTCTCACACACACACACACCGCGTCTCGCCGTCTTGCAGTTGCAATGGATGACGGATAGAGCCGATGCTCTTGGTAAATAATAAACACAACTCTTCGCGTTCACAACAGCTATACACACAGGCTAAAACATATCGATAGAATCAACTTGGTGTGTGTGTGTGTGAGAGAGAGAGAGAGACCGCCCCTATATCGGTGTGTGTGTGTGTGTGTGTGTGTGTGTGTGAGAGAGAGAGAGAGAGAGAGAGAGAGGCGGACTCAGGTTAGCCCGGCGCAGTGCCACTGCCGCTAGAGTAGTCACAGGCAGTGGTAACGTTACGTGAAGCTCCAGGGCTCCGTGAGCCCTGTTCAGCACTTAGCCGGCTGAGGGAGTGTCAGCGGGGGGAGACAGATAGACAAGATAGGTACGATGGAACCCGTCACGCGAAATTGCGATTATGCAACAGTTTACCCTAAAACTTACACGTCAACTCAATATCATTCTAACGAAGATTTTCGAGCAATAAAATAATTTTTTTATGATACTTTCACCCAGCTATGAAGCTAAAAGTGACCTCAAAACCACTAGCATGAGTTGATAGCCACCAGGAACGCTAACTCGCAGAGCCCAGAGCCGCTCTGCCATTTAGCCCAGATACAAGATCAATTTCATTGGTCAAATTGAGCTAGCCCGACCCCACGTCACAATCTAGATGCTAGTTTTAATAGCCTTAATAGCTTCCCGAGGGCCGTGTCATACGGCCTTTAAACTGCTTTCACGGCCCTCCATTAATCACTCATCACGTGTTTATCCGTCCTGTCTCTCACGGTAAACTGTTCCATGTATTTCATCTTTGATGTTTCCGCAAGAAGCATTTAGCATGCGCAATTATCACGTCTAATAAATCAAGTCAAGTTTAGCTTGTAGGGTGTGTGTGCATTTCTCCATTATTGCATCCGCATGCCTTGGATTTCTTTCTCATCAACAGAATACACACACACACACACACACACACACACAGTAACACGTGGAGGACGCATGCATAGCCAGATGTACTGTACAGAAACCTGTTTATTAAGTGCAAAATGTACAGCGACATGCAACAGCCACGTGTCATGAGAATGGAACAATGTGCCTGTCCGCCCGCCCTCCCGCCTGCCTGCCTTCTTGCCTGTCTGTCTGTCTGCATGCCTGTCTGTCTGTCTGTCTGTCTGTCTGTCTGTCTGTCTGCCTGCCTGCCTGCCTGCCTGCCTGCCTGTTAGGCCAGTCAATCTAAGCTAAAAAGGGGCAAAGTCGGCCATAGCCACTTGCCCAAATGTGATGGATGACCTCATCACATTTGTGGAGACGGTTATGGCCGTTTTTAGCCCAAGGAGTGTTTTTCATGTAAAACTAATGCTTGGAATTTATTCAGAATCATTAATAACCTCTAGTTTAACACGTCACATGATGCTACTTAAAGCATAATTAAAATATGAAATGTTTGCCTTATAGTTTTTTAATGGTTCCCCAACGTTCAACCCCTGAATTTACCATGATCCAAAATGTATATAATCCAATTTTAAAACGTTATTTGGTTGACCCTATAAGGATCATAAAAACCTTGAAGGAAAACATTACATACAGTACAGTGAAAACATTACATACAGTACAGTGAAAACATTACATACAGTACAGTGAAAACATTACATACAGTACAGTGCAGTTACACAAAATAGACAATACAGACATGTACAGATGCAGTAAGCTTGCTCATCCTAAATTTGAACCTACGTGGCTTTCACCTTTCACCTATATTTACAGACAGGAAATGGGGAGAGAGATGGGGGGGGGGGGGGGGGGGGTGAAACGACATAGTAATTCATACACGGGTTGTGCTTCTAACCACGCCCCCGAGCAAGGTTATAGTTTCTGGTTCAATCAAGAGTTATTACAGCATCCACACACACCTTCCAAATGGAGACTGCTGGCGTTTTCCTGATCGTCCTCTTCTGCCTGTTTTCAGCCAACACCGGCCTGGAGTTTCAATGCATCAACCGCCACTTTGACGACCAGATCGCAGGTAAGGATGATGGAGAGGCTGATGCTTATCATGGTTGGATACTTCACACAACACGACACATAGTGAAAATACTATATGGAGAATCACGCACGTCCTACCAACACGCAGACAGACATGTGTGTCAATCACTCCTCACTGACAATGTATGTCATAATGCTACCTACACGCACGCACCACTGACAAACATAATGCTACCAACACGCACCACTGACACATGTCAGGGCGTCTGCCCTGAAATGTTTATTTTGCCCTTTTTTCTCTTCTGATGGAATCATGTACTAACCACTGATGTGTGACAATACAACAAAAGTGAACGGGTCCGTCAGAGGGAGAGAGAGAGAGAGAGAGAGAATGAGTGAGAGAATGAGTGAGTGTAATGCACAATATATGGAAAGGTGTGTGTGTGTGTGTGTGTGTGTGTGTGTGTGTGTGTTCTGTAATGTATGTAAATCCCTTTGCATAAAAAGGCTCTAAATGTATAATTTACCATTTTTCCTCAATGTGATTTTCCTTTTAAATGAAGGTTACCATGGGGAGGCAATGTTCTGATTGACCTTATTTTATTTAATGTATTTATTGTGAGGGGTGTATCCCCTCCTATGGGGTGCTATCCCCTCCTATGGGGTGTATCCCCTCCTATGGGGTGCTATCCCCTCCTATGGGGTGCTATCCCCTCCTATGGGGTGTATCCCCTCCTATACCCAGCGTTGTGTGTGTGTATATATGTGTGTACCCCATGGCGAAGGTTTGATTGGCTGAGGGCTTAAAGGAGAATTACATGCTAGAATGCTTCCTTACCTATATTTGTAGTCGTTACGTCCCCACCAAAGAGGTCCAGGTGTTATTTGTAGTTGTTACGTCCCCACCAAAGAGGTCCAGGTGTTATTTGTAGTTGTTACGTCCCCACCAAAGAGGTCCAGGTGTTACTTGTAGTTGTTACGTCCCCACCAAAGAGGTCCAGGTGTTATTTGTAGTTGTTACGTCCCCACCAAAGAGGTCCAGGTGTTATTTGTAGTCGTTACGTCCCCACCAAAGAGGTCCAGGTGTTATTTGTAGTTGTTACGTCCCCACCAAAGAGGTCCAGGTGTTATTTGTAGTTGTTACGTCCCCACCAAAGAGGTCCAGGTGTTTTTTGTAGTTGTTACGTCCCCACCAAAGAGGTCCAGGTGTTATTTGTAGTTGTTACGTCCCCACCAAAGAGGTCCAGGTGTTATTTGTAGTTGTTACGTCCCCACCTAAGAGGTCCAGGTGTTACTTTATAAGCTTAATCATAACACATTATAAACTTTATTATAGTGACTTATAATATCAAGAATTATAATACTATACTATGGGTTAAGTGGCTATGGCCTAATTCAGCCCAAGGAGTGTTTTTGTGCAAAGATAATGCTTGAAATCAGAATCATGAAAACCCCGTAATTCGACACGTCACATGCTACTTAAAGCATAATAAAATGTAGAACATTTTGCCTTATAATGGTTGTATGGTACCCCAACCTTCAGCAGCTGTCAAAAATTACAAAGGGGGGTTGAATAGAAACCAATGTGGGATATTTTAGTAGACACCTTTACAAACACATTGGTGACTATAGATATGTTAGTAGACACCTTTACAAACACATTGGTGACTATAGATATGTTAGTAGACACCTTTACAAACACATTGGTGACTATAGCTATGTTACTGACGCACTGCCTGCAGCCTTACTGACTGCACTCGGCTCCTGATTGGCCGAGAGCTCTCCTACTGTCCCAGCTGATTGCTGCCTAAATTATACAGCCGTTGTCCATCATTAAACAGTCCTGGGTGCAGTGGCAGAAAAACAATTAATATAGAAACACACAAGTATAAAAAGTAAACAAATCATGCGCAAAAATAATCAACTCAAAACATTGTAGCAAAATCACTCAAATATAACACAGCAAAATAATACACAGCAACCAAGGAAATAATCAATAAGAAAGGAATAGTATGTTTTCTGCCTGCTGACATCTGCGGGCTGTCAATCAGATAGGACCTTTCTGTGTGGATGTAAGGGCTGTCAATCAGATAGGACCTTTCTGTGTGGATGTAAGGGCTGTCAATCAGATAGGACCTTTCTGTGTGGATGTATGGGCTGTCAATCAGATAGGACCTTTATGTGTGGATGTATGGGCTGTCAATCAGATAGGACCTTTCTGTGTGGATGTATGGGCTGTCAATCAGATAGGACCTTTATGTGTGGATGTATGGGCTGTCAATCAGATAGGACCTTTATGTGTGGATGTATGGGCTGTCAATCAGATAGGACCTTTATGTGTGGATGTATGGGCTGTCAATCAGATGGGACCTTTCTGTGTGGATGTAAGGGCTGTGAATCAGATAGGACCTTTCTGTGTGGATGTAAGGGTTGTCAATCAGATAGGACCTTTCTGTGTGGATGTAAGGGCTATAAAGGCCAGGAAGTAGTATTTTGCCACTCAGGAGGAATTGCAGCATATCTTCCGGGTTTCATGAAGATGTCACACGCTTACAGATAGATGTGTTTTTAAATGAAACTATTTAGTATGTATGATTGACTGAATGTTATGCTCTTGTGTTTTCAGCCCTCCTTGCTAAACTGACAGCCATGGAAACCAGGCTGGCTGCAAGTGAAGAAGCAAACCAACAGCATGAAGGTTTATAATGGAGAGGGACACTACACAGCTGCATCTCAAAACATTACAATATTCATTCAGGGGAGATGGAGAGAGACACTACACAGCTGCATCTCAAAACATTACAATATTCATTCAGGGGAGATGGAGGGAGACACTACACAGCTGCATCTCAAAACATTACAATATTCATTCAGGGGAGATGGAGAGAGACACTACACAGCTGCATCTCAAAACATTACAATATTCATTCAGGGGAGATGGAGAGGGACACTACACAGCTGCATCTCAAAACATTACAATATTCATTCAGGGGAGATGGAGAGAGACACTACACAGCTGCATCTCAAAACATTACAATATTCATTCAGGGGAGATGGAGAGGGACACTACACAGCTGCATCTCAAAACATTACAATATTAATTCAGGGGAGATGGAGAGAGACACTACACAGCTGCATCATAAAACATTACAATATTCATTTAGGGGAGATGGAGAGAGACACTACACAGCTGCATCTCAAAACATTACGATATTCATTTAGGGGAGATGGAGAGAGACACTACACAGCTGCATCTCAAAACATTACAATATTAATTTTGTTAAATGTATTAAATGTATTATTTTCTTCCATAATATAATTCAAAAAGTGAAACTTTCATATATTATAGATTCATTGTGCATAAAGTGACATATTGAAACCTTTGAAACCAGCTTGTGACAATCAAAACATCCTATCTCAAAATATTAGAATGTTATGAGAAAAAACGTTTAAAATACAGAAATGTCGACCATCTGAAAAGCATTTATTTATGCACTCAATACGTGGTCTGAGCTACTTCTAAACGCATTCTTTCATCAATGGGGCGTGGCATGGAGGTGATCAGCCTGTGGTACTGTTGAGGTGTTATGGAAGCCCATGTTTAACAGCTTTAAACTTATTTGTATTGTTGAATATAGTGTCTCACTCCTTCCTCTTGTATTGTTGAATATAGTGTCTCACTCCTTCCTCTTGTATTGTTGAATATAGTGTCTCACTCCTTCCTCTTGTATTGTTGAATATAGTGTCTCACTCCTTCCTCTTGCATTGTTGAATATAGTGTCTCACTCCTTCCTCTTGTATTGTTGAATATAGTGTCTCACTCCTTCCTCTTGTATTGTTGAATATAGTGTCTCACTCCTTCCTCTTGTATTGTTTAATATAGTGTCTCACTCCTTCCTCTTGTATTGTTGAATATAGTGTCTCACTCCTTCCTCTTGCATTGTTGAATATAGTGTCTCACTCCTTCCTCTTGTATTGTTGAATATAGTGTCTCACTCCTTCCTCTTGCATTGTTGAATATAGTGTCTCACTCCTTCCTCTTGTATTGTTGAATATAGTGTCTCACTCCTTCCTCTTGTATTGTTTAATATAGTGTCTCACTCCTTCCTCTTGCATTGTTGAATATAGTGTCTCACTCCTTCCTCTTGCATTGTTGAATATAGTGTCTCACTCCTTCCTCTTGTATTGTTGAATATAGTGTCTCACTCCTTCCTTTTGCATTGTTGAATATAGTGTCTCACTCCTTCCTCTTGTATTGTTGAATATAGTGTCTCACTCCTTCCTCTTGTATTGTTGAATATAGTGTCTCACTCCTTCCTTTTGCATTGTTGAATATAGTGTCTCACTCCTTCCTCTTGACAATACAATATAAATGATCTGTGGTTCAGGTCAGGCCAGTTGGCTGGTCAGTTAAGCACAGTATTACCATGGTCAGTACACCAGTTCATAGTAGTTTTGGCTCTGTGGGCAGGTGCCAAATCGACCAACACCATGCACATTTCTGTAAGTGATTAATAAAACGAAATTAACTGCTAGATGATCCTACATTAACTTAATTAAGCAGTCACCGTCTCTGTTCTTTCTAATTTTAGAGATCGACTACTATGCAATCAAATAAATCTGTATACAAGATCATTTCAGAGAGGGAGGGAAATACTAAATTAATTGTTAACTACATTAAAAAAGAATTGCGGGGGCGAGTTGGTAAAGGGGCGAGCAGTCTCGTATTCGCTCATAGCATGTCTATGGTGGATTTATATGAAACAAAAGTCAATGGAGGGTATTGCAACTCTGGACAATCTAGAGTTGCAAATTGCGGCTAGGGGTTTTCATGATTCTGACGATGGAGAGGGACACTATACAGCTGCATCTCAAAACATTAGAATATTCATTTTATTAAATGTATTAATTATCTTCCATAATATAATTCAAAAAGTGAAACTTTCATATATTCTAGATATAATTGTGCATAAAGTGAAATATTTAAAACTTTGTTTTGTTTTAATCTCGATCATTCTGGCATACAGCTCGTGAAAATCAAAAAAATACTACAACTCAAAATATTATTTTGAGGTGTTATGAAAGCCCAGATTTGCTTTGATAGCAGCTTTAAACTAATTAGTATTGTTGAATATAGTGTCTCACGCTTTCCTCTTGACAATACAACCTAGATTATCTGTGGGGTTCAGGTCAGGCTGGTCAGTTAAGCACAGTAATACCATGGTCAGTATACCAATTACTAGTATAGTGTATATTACATCTGATTAAATTAGTGATGGTGTGACAAAAGTTGGGTTTAGTGTTCTTCTAGGGTTAATAAAAACTCAACTTATTGCTGCGTTTTTAAATGAAACTATTTAGTATTTATGATTGACTGAATTGTAATGTCCTGTTTGTTCTGTTTGTTCTGTTTTCAGCTAAACGGACAGCCATGGAAGCCCGGCTGGCTGCAAGTGAAGAAGTGAATGAAGGTTTATAACTTCACATTGTTCTACTGAATGTTGACCAGACACAATAGGCCATATTCAGACCGCAGCCATCTTGCCAGCAACGTGATACTAGGTGACACTTCCCATGGACAGTTCTTTCATCCAAGCAGAAAAGTCCTCTCTAATTATATTAAACAACGTTAAAATAACCAACATTACAGCTGTAGGGACAGCTTGAATTATCGTCTTTCAATCTGTAAAGTTTGTGTTTAATACAAATCCATGTTATGAGCTACTTCCTGTCAATAAATTCCTTGCAGATGATTATTTTCTAGTGTCAGAGTATGGAAGCACTCGTTATCAGTAAAGGAACCTCCTGCATGCCTGCTGCACTATGTGCACATTCAAAACAGGTGGTACGCCTGGGCTGTTGAGTGATACTCAACGAGCGCTTCCAAACTCCAACACTTGCAAGGAATTTATTGACACGAAGTAGCTCATAAAATGTCTACGGTGGATTTTTTATGAAAAAAAAACAACACTTTACAGATTGAAAGAGGATAATTCAAGCTTTCCCTACAGCTGCAATGTTTGTGATTTTGACGTTGTTTAATATAATTAGAGAGGACTTTTCTGTTTGGATGAAAGAGCTGTCTATGGGAAGTATCACCTAGGTATCACGTTGCTGGCAATATGGCCAATAGCCACTATAGTTCCACACTCACTCCAGAGGGCCACTATAGTTCCACACTCACTCCAGAGGGCCACTATAGTTCCACTCACTCCAGAGGGCCACTATAGTTCCACACTCACTCCAGAGGGCCACTATAGTTCCACACTCACTCCAGAGGGCCACTATAGTTCCACACTCACTCCAGAGGGCCACTATAGTTCCACACTCACTCCAGAAGGCCACTATAGTTCCACACTCATATGGTGTAAGACTTGTAGTGCCGCACATGCTCAGATGCCCTCTAGGCCGCACACAGAAGCCTGTGAACATAGACATTCCATGCATAGATGTGCCACGCAATGGTAGCCCTCAGGCCTACCATTCTGACATGTAATTTAATAATATTTGGACTGCTGGACAGCTGACAGGCTCTCTTTACTCTTAAAAAAATAGTATATATATTTTTTTAGTATATAATTTTGCCCGGTCTCAA
Source organism: Protomyctophum bolini (assembly GCF_963924005.1). Taxonomy (NCBI): domain Eukaryota; kingdom Metazoa; phylum Chordata; class Actinopteri; order Myctophiformes; family Myctophidae; genus Protomyctophum; species Protomyctophum bolini. The sequence continues at coordinate 861,232 of NC_137885.1, read as the reverse complement.
AAAAACCCAAGCTTCTAAACACTTATAGTTTAAGCGCCAGGGACATTATCCCGTTTTTAATCCAACTATGCATCGTTAGCCAGAGCCGTAAAGACGTCTTTTATCACTTTTAATTGGATTTAAATAGATGGGGCTGTTGCGCAACATGCGACTGCGACCCCAAATTAAAAAAACATAAAAAATGAAGACCTTTCTTCACAGTCGGATTGTATTAAATTCATGATCTTCGGGATAAATTCAGGATCAACAGAAATCTCTCCCTCAACCATATTTGATTAATAGAATTCAGAAACATTATTTAACTATAAGCACTACTGGTGTTTTAATCAAACTGCACTAATTAATGAGTGATTTAATGTTAATATTGTTATGATTTCACTTCAGCCAACCTTGCTCAGCTGTCCGGCGTAGAAATGAGGCTGAATCAAAGTGTGAGTCAAGTGGAGCTACTGGCCAGAGAGAATGCAGGTAATTACCTTCACATTTAGAAAAAAAATGATGTACCTTCAATGAATACTGTGTAGAGGTGGACTCAGGTGATGGAGCCGGTTGGAGCCGGTTGGAGCCAATGGCTGCGCTGACGGATCTATAGGCAACGGGGTGCGTTGCCTATATGCCCATGTGGACTTCTGAAATGTCCACATGGGGTCATCCCTATGTTCCCCAGGTTCTATGTTCCCCAGGTTCTATGTCCCCCACTCAAAAAATAAAGAAACGGTTCTATAAAAGGTTCTATGTCCCCCACTCAACCGGCACGGAGCATGGAGGCTGTAGAGTAGACAGTTCAGAACTGAACATGTTATTATGAGGAAAAAGGGGGGGGGGAGCCTGACAATGATGCCACTGGTGAGCAGGAGTGAATCTGAAAAGCAACCAGGAGTGAAGGACTCCTGTGACATCGCTGGTTTGGAAAACCAGGAGCTCAAGTGGGACTGGAGGTGTTGAGTCAAAACTCAGGAGTAGGCATCTTCCATAATGTGGCCAACACTACACTTCCCAGAATGCAGCAGCAAAATGGCTGCTGCTAATTAGGAGCACCTGAAGGGTTTAAAATGCCACACAAACAAACGGAAAACAGAGAGAAGCTCCAATTTATTGAATTAAATTCTGAATCAAATTCTTATTAGGACTCTTATTAGGCCTCCTGTGTGATATAGCTGAATATGGGTAGGCCGGAAGTCTGCTCGACTGTATTTTAACATTAAGTTATAATGGTGGTACCTGGAGAGGTA